>NW_025767571.1:245000-447685 GCF_003918875.1 Haliotis rubra
CGTTACAGAGACTTTACAGTATTTATAGTGTTACAGATATATGTTTATAGTGTTACAGAGACATCTTTATAGTATTTATAGTGTTAAGATATATGTTTAACAGCGTTACAGAGACATCTTTACAGTATTTATAGTGTTACAGATATATGTTTAACAGCGTTACAGAGACATCTTTACAGTATCTTTTTATAGTGTTACAGATATATGTTTAACAGCGTTACAGAGACATCTTTACAGTATTTATAGTGTTACAGATATATGTTTAACAGCGTTACAGAGACATCTTTACAGTATTTTAGTGTTACAGATAGTTTAACGTTACAGAGACATCTTTACAGTATTTATAGTGTTACAGATATATGTTTAACAGCGTTACAGAGACATCTTTACAGTATTTATAGTGTTACAGATATATGTTTAACAGCGTTACAGAGACATCTTTACAGTATTTATAGTGTTACAGATATATGTTTAACAGCGTTACAGAGACATCTTTACAGTATTTATAGTGTTACAGATATATGTTTAACAGCGTTACAGAGACATCTTTACAGTATTTATAGTGTTACAGATATATGTTTAACAGCGTTACAGAGACATCTTTACAGTATTTATAGTGTTACAGATATATGTTTAACAGCGTTACAGAGACATCTTTATAGATATATGTTTATAGTGTTACAGTATTTATATATGTTTAGATATATGCGTTACAGAGACATCTTTACAGTATTTATAGTGTTACAGATATATGTTTAACAGCGTTACAGAGACATCTTTACAGTATTTATAGTGTTACAGATATATGTTTAACAGCGTTACAGAGACATCTTTACAGTATTTATAGTGTTACAGATATATGTTTAACAGCGTTACAGAGACATCTTTACAGTATTTATAGTGTTACAGATATATGTTTAACAGCGTTACAGAGACATCTTTATTTATAGTGTTACAGATATATGTTTAACAGCGTTACAGAGACATCTTTACAGTATTTATAGTGTTACAGATATATGTTTAACAGCGTTACAGAGACATCTTTACAGTATTTATAGTGTTACAGATATATGTTTAACAGCGTTACAGAGACATCTTTACAGTATTTATAGTGTTACAGATATATGTTTAACAGCGTTACAGAGACATCTTTACAGTATTTATAGTGTTACAGATATATGTTTAACAGCGTTACAGAGACATCTTTACAGTATTTATAGTGTTACAGATATATGTTTAACAGTTACAGATATATGTTTAACAGCGTTACAGAGACATCTTTACAGTATTTATAGTGTTACAGATATATGTTTAACAGCGTTACAGAGACATCTTTACAGTATTTATAGTGTTACAGATATATGTTTAACAGCGTTACAGAGACATCTTTACAGTATTTATAGTGTTACAGATATATGTTTAACAGCGTTACAGAGACATCTTTACAGTATTTATAGTGTTACAGATATATGTTTAACAGCGTTACAGAGACATCTTTACAGTATTATTTATAGTGTTACAGATATATGTTTTAACAGCGTTACAGAGACATCTTTACAGTATTTATAGTGTTACAGATATATGTTTAACAGCGTTACAGAGACATCTTTACAGTATTTATAGTGTTACAGATATATGTTTAACAGCGTTACAGAGACATCTTTACAGTATTTATAGTGTTACAGATATATGTTTAACAGCGTTACAGAGACATCTTTACAGTATTTATAGTGTTACAGATATATGTTTAACAGCGTTACAGAGACATCTTTACAGTATTTATAGTGTTACAGATATATGTTTAACAGCGTTACAGAGACATCTTTACAGTATTTATAGTGTTACAGATATATGTTTAACAGCGTTACAGAGACATCTTTACAGACATCATTATTTATAGTGTTACAGATATATGTTTAACAGTTACGTTATGTTTAACAGAGAGACATCTTTACAGTATTTATAGTGTTACAGATATATGTTTAACAGCGTTACAGAGACATCTTTACAGTATTTATAGTGTTACAGATATATGTTTAACAGCGTTACAGAGACATCTTTACAGTATTTATAGTGTTACAGATATATGTTTAACAGCGTTACAGAGACATCTTTACAGTATTTATAGTGTTACAGATATATGTTTAACAGCGTTACAGAGACATCTTTACAGTATTTATAGTGTTACAGATATATGTTTAACAGCGTTACAGAGACATCTTTACAGTATTTATAGTGTTACAGATATATGTTTAACAGCGTTACAGAGACATCTTTACAGTATTTATAGTGTTACAGATATATGTTTAACAGCGTTACAGAGACATCTTTACAGTATTTATAGTGTTACAGATATATGTTTAACAGCGTTACAGAGACATCTTTACAGTATTTATAGTGTTACAGATATATGTTTAACAGCGTTACAGAGACATCTTTACAGTATTTATAGTGTTACAGATATATGTTTAACAGCGTTACAGAGACATCTTTACAGTATTTATAGTGTTACAGATATATAACAGTTTACAGAGACATCTTTACGTTACAGAGTTTAACAGCGTTATCTACAGTATTTATAGTGTTACAGATATATGTTTAACATAGTGTTCTTTACAGATATGTTGATTTAACAGCGTTACAGAGACATCTTTACAGTATTTATAGTGTTACAGATATATGTTTAACAGCGTTACAGAGACATCTTTACAGTATTTATAGTGTTACAGATATATGTTTAACAGCGTTACAGAGACATCTTTACAGTATTTATAGTGTTACAGATATATGTTTAACAGCGTTACAGAGACATCTTTACAGTATTTATAGTGTTACAGATATATGTTTAACAGCGTTACAGAGACATCTTTACAGTATTTATAGTGTTACAGATATATGTTTAACAGCGTTACAGAGACATCTTTACAGCATTTATAGTGTTACAGATATATGTTTAACAGCGTTACAGAGACATCTTTACAGTATTTATAGTGTTACAGATATATGTTTAACAGCGTTACAGAGACATCTTTACAGTATTTATAGTGTTACAGATATATGTTTAACAGCGTTACAGAGACATCTTTACAGTATTTATAGTGTTACAGATATATGTTTAACAGCGTTACAGAGACATCTTTACAGTATTTATAGTGTTACAGATATATGTTTAACAGCGTTACAGAGACATCTTTACAGTATTTATAGTGTTACAGATATATGTTTAACAGCGTTACAGAGACATCTTTACAGTATTTATAGTGTTACAGATATATGTTTAACAGCGTTACAGAGACATCTTTACAGTATTTATAGTGTTACAGATATATGTTTAACAGCGTTACAGAGACATCTTTACAGTATTTATAGTGTTACAGATATATGTTTAACAGCGTTACAGAGACATCTTTACAGTATTTATAGTGTTACAGATATATGTTTAACAGCGTTACAGAGACATCTTTACAGTATTTATAGTGTTACAGATATATGTTTAACAGCGTTACAGAGACATCTTTACAGTATTTATAGTGTTACAGATATATGTTTAACAGCGTTACAGAGACATCTTTACAGTATTTATAGTGTTACAGATATATGTTTAACAGCGTTACAGAGACATCTTTACAGTATTTATAGTGTTACAGATATATGTTTAACAGCGTTACAGAGACATCTTTACAGTATTTATAGTGTTACAGATATATGTTTAACAGCGTTACAGAGACATCTCTTTACAGCATTTATAGTGTTACAGATATATGTTTAACAGCGTTACAGAGACATCTTTACAGTATTTATAGTGTTACAGATATATGTTTAACAGCGTTACAGAGACATCTTTACAGTATTTATAGTGTTACAGATATATGTTTAACAGCGTTACAGAGACATCTTTACAGTATTTATAGTGTTACAGATATATGTTTAACAGCGTTACAGAGACATCTTTACAGTATTTATAGTGTTACAGATATATGTTTAACAGCGTTACAGAGACATCTTTACAGTATTTATAGTGTTACAGATATATGTTTAACAGCGTTACAGAGACATCTTTACAGTATTATAGTGTTACAGATATATGTTTAACAGCGTTACAGAGACATCTTTACAGTATTTATAGTGTTACAGATATATGTTTAACAGCGTTACAGAGACATCTTTACAGTATTTATAGTGTTACAGATATATGTTTAACAGCGTTACAGAGACATCTTTACAGTATAGTGTTATAGTGTTACAGATATATGTTTAACAGCGTTACAGAGACATCTCTTTACAGTATTTATAGTGTTACAGATATATGTTTAACAGCGTTACAGAGACATCTTTACAGTATTTATAGTGTTACAGATATATGTTTAACAGCGTTACAGAGACATCTTTACAGTATTTATAGTGTTACAGATATATGTTTAACAGCGTTACAGAGACATCTTTACAGTATTATAGTGTTACAGATATATGTTTAACAGCGTTACAGAGATATCTTTACAGTATTACTTACAACTCTGTGCAGTGTTACAGAGATATGTTGACGGTGTTTCAGAAAAGTGTTTCATGTGTTACAGGCATATGTTTCAAAAGTCCATCATATTCATCTTCGCTCACGCTACAGAACTAGGTTTCCAATGTTAGAATATATAAGTCTTTCAGATTTAAACAAACGTACTGTCTGTTCTGTATTCAAATCCACCGGCCTATAATGCGAAGGTGTACAGGATATATTTCATGCATGGAAGAACACGGTTCAGATGTGGGCTGCCTCTTTCACAAAACGTCGTGTGAACGTCCCAAGAGCTTTGCAGTATGTGGTTCCTCATATTTAACAGAAAGTAGGACACATATCATGCAGTCAAAATCTCAAACGTTTCATCACAGTTTACATGTCCAAAGTTTTGCTAAATTCGGTTGACTGATGATGATGATACTTACTATGACTGGTTTCTGCTGCTATACACATATGGTTTTTTTTAACGATGAGTGTTTGGGAATGACAAAAGAGTCAAGATACGTTTTCCTATCTGTTCCTCTTTAAACACCATTTCTCATAATGTCTGAATTGCCCGCCCATTCTGCATAGACGTTGTCGTGTTAAAACTGATATTCATTCCTGCAGTGTTACTTGTAAGTTTTCAGCAATGTTAATCACAATGTCTCATAACACTCCCCAGAGAAACATTAAAATGTCCCATGAAACTCTCATAACTCATGATATCATGAGACGGAAGACATAGTCTTTGTCCTCTCCGAAATACAACGCAGCATTTATAAAAATGTTCCCATCGTTTTCGCCAACGGTTTTGTGTGCTGGTACGATAGTTTTGTTCTTGGGTGGACTGAGTTTGATACTGGGCACGGTCCTACCTGTGTCCAGGATCCAGTATGTTGCAGGTATGTTATCATCATCATCCTAATCATTATAGGTTCATTAGCTCACCTTAACGTCAAGTTAAAGTTGCCATGTTTTTGTGAGTCTCTCATGTGCCCAGGAGATGACCTGAAATCTGTTCAGATCTGCTGGACGTATCAACATCACATATATTTAACATGTACTCTCTGGGGTTTTCCTCTAGGAGTTAATTAATGGAAGCTACAGCGTTCACGCTCATCAACTATTGAATATATTGGTTTTAATTTATCAAACATGTTCAAAACATCCTTCTTAAAGACACATTTTTGTGTAAATTCAAATATTTTGTGAAAACACTTATCAGAAATAGGATGTTTGTGTTTGAATATATGGTGACAACCTGGTTCACATTGGTGTTGGGAATTGGTTAAAATCTCATAATTGATGATTGTTTCATTACAGCCGATCAATCATCGAAAAAAATTGTTATCATCATTTTTCAGATTTTTCTATTCGGGTTCTTATTGCAGATTAGTATAACATGATGCAACTTGCTACTTTAATGTGATAACTGATATATCATGAAGAAAAACTTCCTGGAGTCTTCAAGAAATATTCAGTGATTACTTTTCAGTTAGTCAAGTGAGTTTTCTAACAATTCAACACATTTTCAGGCCCTGACAACTTCAGAGATATGTTCCGTCGTCAAGTGTTTCAAACATTAAACCAGTAGTTCCAAAATCATTTGTGTTCGATTTTGAGAAAATGTGATCGATTGCTTGGTCGTTTGGTCACTGCGACCAATCTTCGATTATTTCAATTAATCGGAACACCACTAGTTCACATGTTAGTCCTCACAGACGACAGCTCGGATATAGCTCCGAGCAAAAATCCATATATCAATACATTCAAACAGCCTGCAGTATACTCCGTTTTCCATGGCGTTCTTCCGACATACTGCTTTTCACAAGGAGGCAATTACGAAAATTAAAGCGATAAACCATTTCCGCATTCATAAAAGAAATCTGCTAAACATTTTGAACTTGTGTATGTTTGTATGTTTAACACCGCACCAAGCAATATTCCAGCTGTATGACGGCGGTCAGCAAATGTCGAATCTGGACCAGACAATCCAGTGATTGATCATGAGATACGATGACAGAACATGTACTTGTGAATCACTCTCAAATAGTGATGATAGCAGATATTCCCGAATCTGTAAGCGTATCCTGCCCCACCGGTGGCACCCGTGAAACATATACATGTATGTAAAAGCTAATCATTTGCCCACCTGAACAAAATCCGTAGGGAACAAGTCAAAATAGGGACGTGATTATTGTCACCGATGCATCAAATGTTAAAATGTCCCCTACAAATCTACCATACAACTTTGCGAAAGCTTTACTGAGGTCTTGGAAGCTGTAACATTGATAAAAAAAATTGTGAAAAGGTTGTATGGCGCTCTTTGAAATCTTGGTAAAACGAACTTGCACGATTGTACCTCAAAATTTGTGAAATGTAAACAAATAAATCATCCCTTTTGTTGTGCAACCTTGTTGAGAGGTTTATTTTGTCACTTGAATCGTTATGCACAGTACTAACCATGAAACATTCGAGGCGGTCTTACGAGTTTCCTTCATTTGAAGCTCGTGCGGTTAAATCAGTGGAAGGGAATTGACTATTTCATGGTTATTGAACGATACAAGATCAGCTCATGTTCTATTTCTTGTTCAAATTATCATGTTTTGATTTGGCCAACCCGAGCAGAGTCTCTGATTCATATGTATAACGAAATGGATCTGCAAGGAAAGGAGCACAGTTGGTGCCCATCGGGGTGCCTTCTTCTAGCCTAAATGTTTTATCCTTAAATTTTACACAACCGTTATAAATAAAGAAATCCAGCATTTCACATATTGTTTTGTGGGTAAACTCAGTCGATATTTTTGTGGAGATAGATATGAAACTGTATCTTTGTCAAAACGTTTATTGACAAATGTCCCATGGACCAAGGAATGAAGTCTTTTCTTAAGTTGGCATATTAGAATAGTGATGTACAACCTTGAACAAATCAAATTGTTTGACTGAACTGAACTCCGCTTTTCAGATTGTAATAATTCAGGCAAATCCTTTGTATTTTTGGAATCCACATGTTCTATACCTCTTGTCTCAAATAATTTCTGCAAATGTGGAGAAATTCCTTGACTGACTGAGTTTGGTTTTACGCCGCTTTTAGGAATATTCCAGCAACATCACGGCGGGGGGACACCAGAAATGGGCTTCACACATTGTACCCATGTGGGGATTCGAACCCGGGTCTTCGGCGTGACGAGCCAACGCTTTAACCAATAGGCTACCCCACCGCCCCAGAAAGTCCTTGATAGATTAAGTATTAAGGATTATGGCTAAACATTGAGACAGGGCTTTAGTGGTACATTGCTAGATCCAGCAATATACATATTTTTGTACGGATTTATGTAGCTTTGGAATCCAGTAAAATACAAATGGACATGTCTTCAAGCCAAAGGTTGAATGTTCTGGCAGATTTCTTTCTCAGTTAACATACTGGCCTTATATATGGCATATATTGGATATTGCTCTTATATCATGATCTTTGATCAAACAATTTATGTAGTGCTTACGTTATTTGAAGCCTTGTCAGTGGAAAAAGCTACAAACTTTCATACAGGGCATACAGATTTTGGACGACAACTTGCAGGGCCACAGAATGCGTTTATTCCAATTCTGTTTCCTCTTTTTTCAGTTTATGCTTTTTATCACTGACCACATCTTGCACTGTCATGCCCGACTCTGAAAGACATTCTTCAGGTTCCTCTCTCCTCTCTTGGCTTGTTTTGGCATATCCTTCGACAGGATCCATTATAATTCCAATTGGTAAAAGGCTGTTCACAATAATTTGATTCACATATTATTAGCTGACGCAGGTTGTTATTGTCAACAATGGAGAAGTAGCCCCCTGGTGATATGAAATACAGGTTCACAGCAGTATAAAAAGTCTTGGCAGCCACATGAAGTGGAATTTACATCGTGAGCTGCTAAGCCAACATTCCATTAATGAACAACCAGGATCAAATCGTACAGGAAATTATTTTGTTGGTATTTCCCGAAATCTGAAATGTTTTGGCAAACATTTTAGAAAAGTGATTTTTGTCTCAGAATGTTAAATAACTTTAAGACGTCAATTCTCTTGTTTGCAAATTTCAAATGCAGGAGCATGCGGTCTTTGTCTGGTTTGGCAGAGTCTGTTTCTTGTCCAGGGTCTGTTCCTGGTCCAGAGTCTGTTTCTGGTCCAGGGTCTGTTTCTGGTCTAGAGTCTGTTTCTTGTCCAGGGTCTGTTTCTTGTACAGAGTCTGTTTCTTGTCCAGAGTCTGTTCCTGGTCCAGAGTCTGTTCCTGGTCCAGAGTCTGTTTCTGGTCTAGAGTCTGTTTCTTGTCCAGCATCTGTTCCTGGTCTAGAGTATGTTTCCTCTGGTCAAACGTTTCAAAGCAACATCAAGAACTATTCTCTCTAGTCAATACTGTGAGGTTTACTGTCTGTAGATCCAGATCTTTGAATGACCCAGAGTGTAGTCCTGCTCTTATTTTGTTCAGTCTTAATACTTGCTCCAGGATAGGCAACAACTCTTACAAATGAATGGTGTCATTTGATCTTTGTCCCTTCTATTGACCATGATTCGGTCGACACCTTTGGGATGCCAGAAACAGACTCAAAACACTGACGTTAGCAAATCCTCGGTTAGAAAGACTACCAAAGTATTCTATTTTGTCATTACATCCATGTAGCATTGCTGTACGAAACAGTCGACGCCACTGCCTTTATTTTGATATTCTGCGTTTGACTCTATAAAATGGTTGAATAATGCTTCTAACCTTCATGTCCAGGATGGAATGATTTTCAGAATTAAACATTTTGGTAGACACAATTGGAAACATCTATCTAATTTCTAACACAAAACAGTCCATCGAGGGTATATTTGATACCATATTTGACGTATTTGTTTGACATGACAAGTCTTCAAAAGGTTTAGGGCGGTATGTGTTTTAATATTTGAGATAGGGACAACTTATCACAACAGGACACTTATTAATCTATATATTAGCACTATCATACATTTGGATACATAGGTTCATCATTGTGTTTTATGTGATACAGCTAATATGGGCAGCAAAGGGGTAATTTTCAAACACTTTGGTACACAGTGACTTGAGTTGTAATTTGTTACAGGTCCCGGGCTTGGAGTTTTACTTCTTCTATTAAGTATTGTCTTGGTGGACGTCATAAGATTGGACCCAAGTCGTCATCACACATGGACATCTCTTTTGAAGCAGTATATAAAGATAAAGAAATTTTATATCAGATCATACTTGACACCCAGCTACCTTCCTGTCCTCAGAGATGCAAATAAATCAACAAAGAACCGTTCTTCGAAACATTCTCAAGTGGGGTTCTGGAACCGCATATGGACTCGATAACGCCTTTGATTCTAATACAGGTCTGGAAGAATTTCGGTCTCAACAGCGTCTCACATCATATGAAAACTATGACAAGTACATCCAGCGTATCATACAAGGAGAGTCTGATGTCATGTTTCCAGGACAACCTGACTATTTTACTTTAACTTCCGGGACTTCTTCAGGGAAAAGTAAGCTCTATCCCAGACAAATGGCGTCCGATTTCGAGAGGTTAATGACTCACAATGTCCACACAAGGAGAGAACTGTTTGATATACCCAAAGTAGGCAAGCTCAAGTTCTGGATGGACGTGAGGACTGCGCCAACTCTCACGCTATCTCCGGCTGGGGTCAGACAAGGTCCTGCGAGTGGAGCTGGGGCCTTCGTCTGTCCCTTTAGACCATCACCTGATGTTGCATATGAAATAAGACAGGAGCAGGCATCCTTGTATGTCCATGCATTGTTCGGTCTGACGTGTAAAGACGTCACCTTGCTAAGCTGCCTCACAGCACCTACGGCCTTGAACTTCTTCAGGGTCATCGAGACACGGTGGGAAGCCATGTGTGATGATATAGAACGTGGAAACATCTGCAAGTGTCCTGGTCTGCAGGACGATGTGAGGCTCAAGCTTCAGAAGCATCTGACTGCTGATGCAGAGAGAGCTGGTGAACTGAGATGTATCTTCAAGGAAGGCTTCCACAATATTGGACCACGAGTCTGGCCATGTTTGTCAGTGTTACACACAGCGTCATCGGGAGCCTACATTCCAGCGGTGAGAAACTAGGGCATACCTTGAAAGCATTTAATGCTGCAACCACATATATTGAACAAAAACTTGACACATGTGTAATGTTATAATATCCCTACTACAGTCCGTTTGAGTCAAAACGGACCGATGAATTGCAAATTTTATCATTGTACAAAATTGCCACATAAATATAAATAGTACACATGTTTATCATTTACTAATACCCAACAGCTTTCTTATATTTGAAAATTTTCCGGACTCCACCAAAAAAGTTCTTTAAGAAACTATCATTAAAATGTTGACACAGTTCACTATTTGTTACGAGGGAGGAGTGCAGAGAAAGGGACAGCCAGGTGTGCGCGAAAGTATGGAGACGGCACAGCACAGACTAATGAATCAATAACTTGGTGGGCACTTGTGCACGTGCTTCTCTAACACCTGGCTGTCCCTTTCTCTGCACTCCTCCCTCGTAACAAATAGTGAACTGTGTCAAAATTTTAATGATAGTTTCTTAAAGAACTTTTTTGGTGGAGTCCGGAAAATTTTCAAATATAAGAAAGCTGTTGGGTATTAGTAAATGATAAACATGTGTACTATATATATTTATGTGGCAATTTTGTACAATGATCAAATTTGCAATTCATCGGTCCGTTTCTGACTCAAACGGACTGTATATGTGTACTATGTCTGAAGCCCTGCTGTCTCCTGTGTCCCTTGTTTTGATGGAGTTTTGCAAAAAGCAGCGGAGAGGCATACTCGCACACTTGATATAATGAAGTAGTTATTCTGAAGAGATTCAAAATACATATCTCAATAGAACAATCACTTAAACATCGTTTAGTCTCTTATATGTGAACCCGTGAAGGTCCGGGTTAGAATATTGATCTTCAGCAACCCATGCTTGTCGTAAGAGGCGACTAACGGGATCGGGTGGTCAGGCTCGCTGGCTTGGTTGAAACATGTCATCGGTTCCCAATTGCGCAGATCGATGCTCATGCTGTTGATCACTGGATTGTCTGGTCCAGACTCGATTATTTACAGACCGCCGCCATATAGCTGGAATAATGCTGAGTGCGGCGTAAAACTAAACTCACTCACTCACTCACTCTTATATGTGACAGCATCCTGATTTTCAGGTGAATATTCTGAGACGGAAGTACATAGGACATACCTTGAAAGTACGCATTGCTGCAACCACATATACTTTCTAAAAAGAATAGATGTATGGTTGGCGTATAAACACAATCTTTGTTGCCATTCTGTCTATGGTCGAATCACCGGCTGTTCATGTTGTATTCCTGCGCCACCCTCAGACTAACTGCCCGTTTTTGTTAACGTTGAATGTTAACGTCAACGTTCAAGTGAGTAATATATTTAGTGCAAAACTCGTTCCAGATCAATCAAAAAGTTTCTAAGGAGTGAATGGTTTCAACAGGACATTAAACATCAATTTTTTTTTAATACTGACAACTGCAAATTTATATAGTCCGGATGATTAACTTGTCTAAAATAGTTAAACTATTTCATATATACTGCATAAATACATGTCATGAATCAACAATATCCAAATATCATTCAAACAAAATCTGGCCTCAACAACAGGACATACTCTGAGGTAAAACCGACATGTGAATCATAAGGAATGGTATAAATAATACTGGAGGTGAGGTTACAAAAAACATGATAAAACATATAATTAAGTTCATTAAACATTTTTATCACATCTATTATCATAAAGTTTAACAACGGATAATATATGTGACCAATTGGAAATATATATCACAAATATGTTATCACAGACCATGGACGGAATTTATTATTCTGACATACACAGTAAATTCAACACAGGATAGTCAATTTTTTATCAGAAAAATGTCAACGTCACACAGTTCAGGAACATTCAGTATCATAGCACTTCATCTTCAGATTCTCAACACATCCATGAAAAACTGCTTGGTAGTCGGAAATATTCAAACATGGTAAAACATTGTCACAAGCTTAAAATGCTCAAACCATACCCAGATGTATGAGGATCAAGCAGCTATGATATGATATATCACCTTGATTTTATGTACATAGCAAGGGAGGTCTGCCACTTGGCAAATGCATATATAACATGATATCCACTGCACAGACATCAACCTGGGACCTGTTTCACAAAGCTATTGTAGCGCTATGACTGTCGTAAGTCTATGTTTACAGGACAGGAGGTACGACAGTCGTAGCAGTACAATAGCTTTGTGAAATGGGCCCTGGACTCTGTGCTCATACTGAAGGTGGATCTTGTGCAGGGGAAGGTTGAGACACAGTCTCACGCTGTTTCTTTTCACACCCATTCAAACTGAGCAGGAATGAACATACACCAGCACTGCCTAACTTCACAACGAATACAGCTTATAATGAGACAGAGAATTTTGTCAGCCTTGGTATCTATGGATCTGACAGCATCATGTTAGTTTACACAGACACTTGTTCAGTGGAATAGCATCTCTCTTGCCTAGCATCTTCAATCTCAAACTTTGTGTCTAGTACTGCGGCCTAGACTCTCTCCTCCCAACTACATCAGCATCTTCAATCTCAGAACCTCGTGTCATTTCAGTTTCATCATGTGAGTCCTGAACAACCTGTGGCTGTGCATCCGCTGAATTCTTGGATGCTGGTGAAGCTACTCTCTCTACATCAACTTCCACGGCACTCCCGTTATTCTCTCCCACCCTGTCTTCATCATCTGCATTGTTGGACTGGTTCAGGTTCCTACGTTGAGACCCTGTCTCAGAGATCTTTCTCCCCTGGGATGTCTTGGAGGTGTTAGATGGCGGTCTGGTACCATTGGCCCTTTGGGAAGATGTCTGGGAAGTGTTGGATAACCGTCGCTGTGAACTTCCTTCCGCTCTCTGTCCCGATGTCCGAGACTGGTTGGACGGAGGCCTGTTCCCACTTGTCTGACCCAGAGATGCAGGAGATGCTTGTCTAGAGGCAACTGATCCATTTGCCTGATTCATGCCACCAGACCTCTGTGATGATTCTGAAACCTTTCTCACACCACTGGTATCTGACTTCTGTGATGTTTCAGAAACCTTTCTCACTCTGCTGGTAACTGACTTCTGAGATGGACGTCTCTCCTGACTTGCTCTAAGATCATCACGAGACCCTGCCTTATCAGATCCTCTCTGGTCCTCAGACTGCCGGTCAAGCTGTTCTTCTGTTGGCTCATTTCCTCTATTGTCCAGCTCTCTGTGGACAGCACTGTTTGCCTGACTCTGTGACTTTCCACTGCTATTTCTTCCCTCGGTACCACGAGAACCTGCACTGATTCCTGATCCTCTTGAAACTGGTCTTCTCATGATGGACCTGTTACTGTTGGCACTGCTGGGCTTGGAGGGAGGCCGGGATGAGGGTTTCTGAGCAGCATCCGGAGCATCATCCCGGACCATGGGTCTTTCTCTTGTCAGCCCGAGCCCTGGGGGCAAAGGGTCAGCTTTGGGAGACATTGCTCTGTAGGAAAGCTGGGATTGAGAAGACTGCTGAGACTTGACCGACTGGTTTGATCGTGACTTGACAGAAGCAGCCTCTGTGTGAGCAGTATCTGGCTGTTGGGTTTGTTCCTCCAGTTCCTCCTCCTCACCCATCTCCTCACCCTCTCCTCGTTGACTCAGTGGGAGGCGCTGTAGCAGCAAGTAGGACCTTGACTTCTTAGGTCCATCCTCAGGCAAACCTGGACAGCAAGTACATTTATCAAACAGCATTAACAAAAGACAATCAGATGCAATACACAACTCACTGGGGATTCAGGCATCTTAGCATACTGTCACTTAAAAAATCTTTTAAGACTAGCTATAGTTAAATACCATTTCACAATGCCATTTAGAATGTGGTCAAATGTAACATATGTTATATTTGGGATTTACTAAGAAAGTGTAATCCCAAATATAACATATGTTATACTTAAATACCAGTCAAGAAAGTTCTTGCGTATACACTAGTCTAACATTGTCTGACATACCGGTAGTCTTTTCCACTACAGTTTAATGTAAACATGCAGTCTGTTTAGTATAGCTGAATGAGCCTGACCAACTTATACGCCTCTTATGACAGGCATGGGTTGCTGAAGACCCATTCTAACATGGATCTTTACAGGTTAAATTGAAACCGAGATCAATAAAATTAAGATGTACTCAATTTTACCTCTAAAATCAACAGTCTCAAAGATGACAATACAAGGGGTAATTTGTGAATGGACTCACCAGGATCCAGGATGAGGGCTGTGCGAGACAGACCCCATCTCTCTAACGGTGAAGGACACTTGATGGGAAGGTGAGTGACAAGCATCTGTCGGCTCTGGAACAGAAGGAATACGACATGAGCTTTGATCTACTTAACTGGGATACGATGGCATGTGTCAACCAAGTCAGAGCTTGACTACACAATCCCATAAGTACTTATTCTATTTGGATCTGCAGTTGAAAATAGAAACTCAAAACTAAACCCTTCAGAACAGGGTCAGCTCATTGTCATTGTTTTGTGAAATGTAGCAGGATTGTTAAAGGTCACATGCAACGTAAAACACAACTTTGCAGATTCTGATACCTTTCGGTATGGACATACGGAAACAAATCGTCAAAAAATGCAAATTCAACTTATAAAGTTGAAAAATAACGCGATGAAAAAAACGCGCGAAATCGAAGTTCAAACGTTTCACTAATTTTCCCCTGACTTTTCGGGGGAAAACGGGTTTCAACAGCCGGGCTGCGCTCATAGCACGTGCGCAAGTAAATAGGTTCGCGCAGCTTGGAAGCGGGTTGTCAGGTGAATACTCGGTGAAGGCTTTGGTGTGAGCTATTTTTCTAATGTTTTGTTGATATCTCACAGGCGCGTGTTTTTATATGTTATGACAGTAAATTAACTGTTTATATAATTTCATTTGTCTATTTCACCACACGTTCTTGTTACCGAGACACTTTCTCAGTTCGATACTTAAAAGCAATGTCATTATTTAGAGTTGACAGAATTTCTAACTGTGATATAGATATGTCGTTGTCACAGACAAAACTCAATGTCTTGTTTTATTGACACCTGTGTGTCTGCCTGCCTGTCTGCTAATGACAATATTCAATACACAGCTGCTATCACTGACCACATGCAATTTGAACGTAACACCAATCAGGCTATACACCATAAACAAAATGCATTGATTTATGGCCCGAGTTCGGTCTCTGTCACATTATGTAATTACACAGACAGGCAGGTGTGATACTTGAACACATGACATGTTATGATGTCTGTTGATTGCAAAATGTTATACACAAAAAATGAGCATGTATTTACAAAACCCAACATATATATATATATATATATATATATATATATTACACACACACACAATTAGCCGTGAAGGCATCTGCAAATGAACCAGCCGTTACACTTGAGTGCACACCCACCCGCTCTGACTGAGTTTGGTATCCCGGCTGCTTCGTTTTTTGCCAAGTAAACCGAAGTACACAATTTTGCACTTTCGATTTGCGATTGTACGCTTATAATATTGTTTATATATTTTTTCGTAACCAGCAATGTATATTATATGTCATGAATAAGTGATAATTGTGCTTTAATTATGTTTGATTTTTTGGTTGCATGTGACCTTTAAACACTGTATAGTGTATGGAAACATACTGTTTAGATTATAAGTCAAACTAAGATTAGGACTACTACTAATAATTAGGACAATGTATTGTGACACTTGTCAATATCAGGACACTGTATTGTGACACTTGTCAATATAAGGGCACTGATATTGTGACACTTGTCAATACACACTTGCCAATATCAGGACACTGTATTGTGACACTTGTCAATATCAGGACACTGTATCGTGACACTTGGACAATGTATTTTGACACTTGTCAATATCAGGACAATGTATTTTGACACTTGTCAATATCAGGACACTGTATCGTGACACTTGTCAATATCAGGACACTATGGTGACACTTGTCAATATCAGGACAATGTACTTTGACACTTGTCAATATCAGGAAACGGTATTGTGACACTTGTCAATATCAGGACACTGTATGGTGACACTTGTCAATATCAGGACACTGTATTGTGACACTTGTCAATATCAGGACACTGTATTGTGACCAGGACACGGTATGGTGACACTTGTCAATATCATGACACTGTATTGTGACCAGGACATGGTATGGTGACACTTGTCAATATCAGGACACTGTATTGTGACACTTGTCAATATCAGGACAATGTACTGTGACCAGGACACGGTATGGTGACACTTGTCAATATCAGGACACTGTATTGTGACCAGGACACGGTATGGTGACACTTGTCAATATCATGACACTGTATGGTGACCAGGACATGGTATGGTGACACTTGTCAATATCAGGACACTGTATTGTGACACTTTTTAATATCAGGACAATGTACTGTGACCAGGACACGGTATGGTGACACTTGTCAATATCAGGACACTGTATTGTGAAACTTGTCAATATCAGGACACTGTATTGTGACCAGGACACGGTATGGTGACACTTGTCAATATCATGACACTGTATGGTGACCAGGACATGGTATGGTGACACTTGTCAATTTCAGGACGGTATAGTGACACTTGACAATATCAGGACACTGTATAGTGACCAGCACACGGTATGGTGACACTTGTCAATATCAGGACACTGTATTGTGACACTTGTCAATATCAGGCCACTGTATGTTGACACTTGTCAATATCAGGACACTGTATGGTGACCAGGACACGGTATGGTGACACTTGTCAATATCAGGACACAGTATGGTGACCAGGACACGGTATGGTGACACTTCTCAATATCAGGACACTGTATTGTGACACTTTTTAATATCAGGACACTGTATTGTGACACTTGTCAATATCAGGACACTGTATGTTGACACTTGTCAATATCAGGACACTGTATTGTGACCAGGACACGGTATGGTGACACTTGTCAATATCAGGACACTGTATGGTGACTGTTGTCAACAAGAGGACATTGTATGGGTGCAGTTGTCAATAAGAGGACACTGTGTTGTGACTATTATCAATATCAGGACCATCTATAGTGACACTTATCTGGTACGCTACCATGCTGATACACCACAAACACTCACTCTGTTCATGTAGACAGGGCACTGGTAGATGTTCTCATTGAGTTCCTCCATGTCACCATCTCCCTCCCTCTCAGCTGGTGGGGGAGTTGCTTTCTTCATCAGCTTCACGTACACACACGGAACCTCAAACAACGCTCTCCTGCGAAAAAATACATTGAACATAACAGAATTATGCATATTGAAATCAACTGATTCCAGCGTATATTTTATTGACATGTCACCGACACACATTAAACATACTCCAGAGCCTCCTGATTCACACCCATCACAACTCAGATCTAAACCCATCACAACTCAGATCTAAACCCATCACAACTCATATCTAAACCCATCACAACTCATATCTAAACCCATCACAACTCAGATCTAAACCCATCACAACTCAGATCTAAACCCATCACAACTCATATCTAAACCCATCACAACTCATATCTAAACCCATCACAACTCAAAACCCATCACAACTCATCATATCTAAAACCCATCACAACTCATATCTAAAAACCGATCACAACTCATATCAAAACCCATCACAACTCATATCTAAACCCATCACAACTCATATCTAAACCCATCACAACTCAAAACCCATCACAACTCATATCGAAACCCATCACAACTCATATCGAAACCGATCACAACTCATATCGAAACCCATCACAACTCATATCTAAACCCATCACAACTCATATCTAAACCCATCACAACTCAAAACCCATCACAACTCATATCTAAACCCATCACAACTCAGATCTAAACCCATCACAACTCAAAACCCATCACAACTCATATCGAAACCGATCACAACTCAGATCTAAACCCATCACAACTCATATCTAAACCCATCACAACTCATATCTAAACCCATCACAACTCAGATCTAAACCCATCACAACTCATATCTAAACCCATCACAACTCAAACCCATCACAACTCATATCTAAACCCATCACAACTCATATCGAAACCCATCACAACTCATATCTAAACCCATCACAACTCAAAACCCATCACAACTCATATCGAAACCCATCACAACTCATATCGAAACCGATCACAACTCATATCGAAACCCATCACAACTCATATCTAAACCCATCACAACTCATATCTAAACCCATCACAACTCATATCTAAACCCATCACAACTCAGATCTAAACCCATCACAACTCATCTAAACCCATCACAACTCATATCTAAACCCATCACAACTCATATCGAAACCCATCACAACTCAGATCTAAACCCATCACAACTCAAAACCCATCACAACTCATATCTAAACCCATCACAACTCAGATCTAAACCCATCACAACTCAGATCTAAACCCATCACAACTCATATCTAAACCCATCACAACTCATTTAAACCCATCACAACTCATATCGAAACCCATCTGGCTCATATCGAAACCCATCACAACTCATATCTAAACCCATCACAACTCAGATCGAAACCCATCACAACTCATATCTAAACCCATCACAACTCATATCTAAACCCATCACAACTCATATCGAAACCCATCACAACTCAGATCTAAACCCATCACAACTCATATCGAAACCCATCACAACTCATATCGAAACCCATCACAACTCAGATCTAAACCCATCACAACTCATATCTAAACCCATCACAACTCATATCTAAACCCATCACAACTCATATCTAAACCCATCACAACTCAGATCTAAACCCATCACAACTCAAAACCCATCACAACTCATATCTAAACCCATCACAACTCATATCTAAACCCATCACAACTCAGATCTAAACCCATCACAACTCATATCGAAACCCATCACAACTCATATCTAAACCCATCACAACTCATATCTAAACCCATGAAGTTTCATGCCTGTAGGACAAACTTCTTGATTTGTGGTGTGTTAGACAGGTGGGTCACCACCTATTGTCGAGACTGTGAAAATTGAGAAAGTGGGTCATTAATCTCAACATGTTCTAGCAGAAATTTGGTGAGTGCTCACTTTGATTCTCTCAACATGTCCTTGTCGAAGTTCCAACCTGCTCCTTGTAAATGTATGTCAGTCAGAAATAAACCGTCCTCCATCTCTATGTCCTCCGTGTCCATTGTGTTGAGGACGTCACATTCAAACACAATCTGAAACATACCAATCACATGTTTAAACATGATCAATCATCATTCGTACATTAAAACAGAAAGTTTTGAAGTTTGGCATAGTTTTTACTCAAAAGTTCAAACTGAGTTTGACAATTTGAAACAGCTGAATTTCTAACTCAACTTCATTTCCAAACTCGAAAAGCCAAAACAATTTAAGTAACCTATCTACCCTACCAAAATTGTCTACTAGCTTTGAGTGTAATGTCGATTTCGGTTTGTTCTGAGAAAAGCAGTTCCCTGGGGTTTTCTTAAATTTGAGTAAAAACTGTAACTTAAGTCAAAACTCAGTCTGAATTTTGTTTGAGAAATCGGGGCCTGGTTTAAAAGTCTGTAACATACCACCTGACACATACCTGATCTATGTCACACTTGCACAAAATTGCCTTCTCCTGTCTGTAGGCTGACAGCAGTGACCTTGGGTTGACCAGCCCTCCCAGCCAGACGGTTGACAGATGACCACAGGCTATGGTTGGGTTGTCCTGTAACTGACCGTTGTCCTTGAACGTGGGGACCATTCCTCGTCTGACCCAGGATTGCAGCTGCTGGTACCTCTTCTTTTTGTCTGATCAGAAGAGACAACATTATGTTTGGAACAGAGTCTTATGATCAATATGGGCAGGACTGATCTGCCCAATACCACCTGGATTTCAGACTGACCAGTACCCATCTGTATCTTGCACACAACTAACCAGTAACTAGGGGCATTTCAGACTGACCAGTAACTGGGAATATGACATTTGGGATGTATCTATCTAGTATATGACTGACCTGCAAGCCAGGACACTAGAGAGTGTGTACAGGACTGACAGTGGGGTGTATCTATCTAGTATATGACTGACCTGCAAGCCAGGACACTAGAGAGTGTGTACAGGACTGACAGTTGGGGTGTATCTATCTAGTATATGACTGACCTGCAAGCCAGGACACTAGAGAGTGTGTACAGGACTGACAGTTGGGATGTATCTATCTAGTATATGACTGACCTGCAAGCCAGGACACTAGAGAGTGTGTACAGGACTGACAGTTGGGATGTATCTATCTAGTATATGACTGACCTGCAAGCCAGGACACTAGAGAGTGTGTACAGGACTGACAGTTGGGGTGTATCTATCTAGTATATGACTGACCTGCAAGCCAGGACACTAGAGAGTGTGTACAGGACTGACAGTTGGGGTGTATCTATCTAGTATATGACTGACCTGCAAGCCAGGACACTAGAGAGTGTGTACAGGACTGACAGTTGGGGTGTATCTATCTAGTATATGACTGACCTGCAAGCCAGGACACTAGAGAGTGTGTACAGGACTGACAGTTGGGATGTATCTATCTAGTATATGACTGACCTGCAAGCCAGGACACTAGAGAGTGTGTACAGGACTGACAGTGGTGTGTATCTATCTAGTATATGACTGACCTGCAAGCCAGGACACTAGAGAGTGTGTACAGGACTGACAGTTGGGGTGTATCCAGGACACCGGGACATGTTCTTCTTGCAGGCTGTAGACAGTGCTCAGGTGGGAGCGTGGCAGAGCCTCAGGGCCACCAAGCAGACAGCCCTGAAGGTCACTGATCTGCTGTCTGATGTGACACAGGATGGAGTTGAGCCAGAGACACTCCTGAAAAACAGACAAGACAACATAAAGAGGTTGTGACGTATAGGGGCTGGTATTGCAGAGAATTTTCATATTGCGATATATTGCAATGCGAAAGCATATATTGCGATATGAATTGCAATATGTTGCATGAAGTATTTTTAAACAAATAACTACTTATAATCGAGTTAATTCTTGATTTATAGAGCAAGAACACAACAAAATCACTATGCTTGATTAAGCTACGACCAATCTTCAATTATTTCAATTAATCGGACCACCACTAGTCATGATGCTCCTCTATAGCACTAACCTGCAGAAGCACATAACCAATGCTTTCAGGCATCAGAGAGCTGGACATGCTCGACAGACTGATGATACTTGGGCAGTGGTAGGGGAAGTTGTAGTCCTGGGTCAAGGTCAAGGGCACCTGACCTAGCTCCAGCAAGGGAGGCAACTCTTCCAGGCAGACGTCAAGAGCTGAGCGTAGTTTGGCAATGTTGACAGTGTTGTTGGAAGGTGTGGAAATGTCTCCAGCTTCATTGTTCTGGGTTTCGAACATCAGGTCCAGGTGATTGATGAATGTGCTGGCACTGGGGAAATAACAGAACATCACACACTGAGGAGTAGAAAAGGCAATTGAAATCAATACTGAGACTCCCTATAATTATGGTCAAGTTACATATGTTTGTATACTGAAACTTCCAATGCATGTCAATAATGTTGGCAACTAGCACTATCCAAATAAATTAATAATTAATATTAACATCTCCTCTATCTGTTGTAGTACGAATGTGTTTGTCCTACCTGGCTTCACATCTCTCCCTCTCCACCCCTGCTCCTAGCTGCAAGGCAGGCAGAGTCATGGTGTCATCTCCCACACGCTCAAACCAGTCGCCGTACTCCGTGGGATCTGTTGGCAATCACACACAATATATTTCAATAACAAAACATTCATAACAAGTACTATTTCATCATAACACAAATCTACACTGAGATGGTTTGTTCTTGTGCATTGAGCCAAGCTCACAAATCACGGAGAGTCCTAAATGGAGGGATGACCACGTTTGGCAGATTGACTCCTGAGAGATTCTAAGATTTCAGTCCTGCCCCACAAGGAAGCACAAGTGACAAATGTGGTCTCACCTGACGCAAGTGAGTTTATTCAAAATTGCCCCGGTCCATCCTGCAGTGAATGGGTACCAGGTGGGCTAAGATGGTCATATGACTGGTAACCTTCTTGCACCAGGCGGCTCGGGTTAATGGAATAATATAATAATGTCTGCATTAATAATTTGTCCTTAGCGCAACAGACTATCTTTGGGATGGATATTAGGTGCCCTACAATAAATATACTGAGGGAAACAAAAAAGGGATCACATGAAAGCACATGTGTTACTTTAATTTTTTCCAGGTTTCTTCAGAGTTGTGCCATACAAAGCTTGTGAATAATACTGGGGAAACAATAAAGGAACACTTGTGCTTTCATGTGATCTGTTATTTTTTTTCCCTCAGTATATTTACACTTTTTGTGCATCAGTGTTAAAATGTTCCCAGCAGGGAATTTGTCACCAAGTTATTTAAACTTCTGCAGACAAATTGAAATCTGACAGAAAATCCTGCTGTTTTCTAATAGCTGCTACTCACCAACATTGGCTGGTGGGGTGGGAAGGAGGACCGTGCCCAGCAGGATTTCCCCCGCAGGTTCCTTGTACACCTGTCCCAGGACGTGGCTGCAGAGGTTCTCTATGTACATCTGGTCTGACTCATCCATCACCATCATGGCGTACAGGAGCTACAAGCATACGACAAGAAGCTTTACACACACTTCAAATAACATAATGATAATAATTATTTAGAATATTTATAACGCATATTTCCAGGATTCACATCCTGCTCAAAGCGCACAAAGGATGCTCAAAGCGCACAATCTTATTACTACCCCACATAACCTAAGCTGCCTCTAAGGCGCTAGAAAATCACTACATACTGGGCTTTTTCTAAACATGTTGGTATCAAATGTGAATAATTCCCAAATATTGATTCATCATTTCCTAATTGTTATAGCTATAGATTTACCTTGCAAAATATAAAACAACTAAAACGGCTTTCATTCTTGTTTTAACATTTTGCATGGCCAGCAATTCTAAAAATACCTCCGAACTTAAACTTCTTTGAGTGGCATTTTAGAAGTTGGTAAGTACAATATTGACATAACAACTTCTTTATTTTGTGATTGAGACATTTCAATACAGATTCTTGAACCGTTCTCAAGCACTGAAGAAAACAAGTGTAGAAGTGAGCACAGCTCACATACCCTGCTTCCCACTTTGGGACAAGGAAATGACTGATATTGATATATATAATGTGACAAGGATCAGCAGCTCACAAGACTTTCTCCTTGACTCTACTAAACTTTATATACATGTTAGATAATAGATTTGCCATGTACTGATTACAGTCATAATTTATGGAAACATTATTTTTGTGTTTTCCTTGGAAACCTGACATACAATTGAACTTGACTGTCTCATGTTGCACACAATGAAGTGGACGTAGATGAAGATTGTTATTTTTTAGCACATGGCATATCTGGGGGTCATGATTAACTTGTGTATTAAGTTTGGTGAACCTAAAATGTATAGTTTCGATGATATGCTGTGGCCAGATAACCATCAAACACATTTTGCACCAAGTCATGTTTCCATGGAAACAAAAAAAAAACAAATTCTGAAAAAACTTTAAAATAGCAAAAGGCACATCAATGGGTAATGATTAACATGTGTGTGAAGTTTGGTGAACCTAGCATGTAAACTTTAAGAGATATGCTACGGACAAAGTTTCCAGACGGACGGATTGACGGACGGACAGACAGAATGAACGCTACATACCCCTCGTAGCGGGGGTATAATAAATCTGTTATGACAGTTACTAGATTAATCTTGTGACCTACTTTCGACAGGCCGAAACAAAGTTCCTCCAACCCAGGCTCAGTCTCATCCTTCTTCTTCAACAGTGTTCCAGTCACCATGGAAACAGCACCACTAATCTCCACAGTGTCAAAGGGGTACCACTGACTTAGACCAACACTGCCAAAGAGTTGCCTAGCAACCAAGACTCCCTGAATGACAGCAATGCCGTACACCAGGGAGCGAACCAACTGTGTCTCCTGGCGGACCTTCTCCCAGGCTTCTCCTGAGATCTTCCGTAGTGTGTTCACAATAGCTGTAAGTCAGACAAATAACAACATGATATGAAGATGTGGAGATTAGTTAGATATTACACAGTGTTTCCTTTGACCCTTGATGAAGGAGAACATCACTGAGATTTATATCAGTTACATTAAAATAAGGGTGTGAGAAAACCTTCACATTTGAGGTGATACATGATGGATGAAAATATGCAGAGATACAGAGTTGAGATGTGGACCTACCTGACTTGAGATATCCTTCAGGTGAGATGTGATAGAGAGAGCACACTGAGAAACAGAGTTGAGAAGTGGACCTACCTGACTGGAGATATCCTTCAGGTGAGGTGTGATAAAGAAAGCACACTGAGATACAGAGTTGTGATGTGGACCTACCTGACTTGAGATATCCTTCAGGTGAGGTGTGATAGAGAGAGCACACTGAGATACAGAGTTGAGATGTGGACCTACCTGACTTGAGATATCCTTCAGGTGAGATGTGATAGAGAGAGCACACTGAGACACAGAGTTGAGATGTGGACCTACCTGACTTGAGATATCCTTCAGGTGAGGTGTGATAGAGCACACTGAGATACAGAGTTGAGATGTGGACTTACCTGACTGGAGATATCCTTCAGGTGAGGTGTGATAGAGAGAGCACACTGAGATACAGAGTTGTGATGTGGACCTACCTGACTTGAAATATCCTTCAGGTGAGACGTGATTGAGAGAGCACACTGAGACACAGAGTTGTGATGTGGACCTACCTGACTTGAGATATCCTTCAGGTGAGACGTGATGGAGAGGGGGAAGGATGTGATCCCCTGTATCGTCCACCCCCGGGCTGATCATGTGGTTCCAGGCCACCTTGTGCAGGTTCTGCAGCAGGAAGTTAGGGATGTGTTCACACGGTTCGCTCGTCACCCACACACAGAACCGAGACTTGTCCTGCTGCTCTGCTGGGATGACGGCTGAAAGAGGAAAGGACAAAGCTCAGAGAACAGATCAAAATGTGTGTGAGTGAGTTTAGTTTTATGCCGCACTCAGCAGTATTACAGCTATATGGCTGAGGTCTGTAAATAATCGAGTCTGGAGCAGACAATCCAGTGATCAACAGCACGAGATTGGTCTACGCAATTGGGATATGATGACATTTGTCAACCAAGTCAACCAGGAAACCTGACCACCCGATCCTGTTAGTCGCCTCTTACACCAAAAAGTTGGAAGGAGTGAGTTCATAGAGAATACTACACTCGGTCTCATTACATACGAATTATACGAAACTCGTGACCTTCCTATGGTTTCTGACCATAGGAAGGTCACGAGTTTAAGCAAGGTCAGAAACCATAGGAAGGTCACGAGTTTCGTATAATTCGTATGTAATGAGACCGAGTGTGGTATTTTATTTATTACCCTCGTCTAACATGCATTAAATGGACAAAATACCGTATTTGTGTTATTGTTATGATTACAAACCGAAACCGGTTTCATAAAGAGGTTGCGGAAGAATTTTGTTCTGTAGTACACTTTTGCATGTTGTCACACTGTATTGACGTCACTACGCCTTGCTCGTCTGTCCCTTTGGTAACCGAAGTCACGATGCATGTCAGTTGTCATCGCCTCTCGTACAGCCTCCTACAGTAAACTACTCCGTAGCACCCTGTTTCTTCACTTGCAACTGCTTCACTCAGCTAACATCACTGGTGGAAACATTGCGTTTATGTTTTTCGACGTTTATAATGTCTCAGTTCGACTCACAATTAAACAGCGACATGGCAACGTTCGCAATATTTACATTCCCACAATGCATATAAGTTGTAGAATGAATGAATTCACATGTTTGTTATGAATGAACAAGTAGTTCCGTCATAACGTGACCTAACTGAGAGGTCATCGCTTTTCCAATCAAATCGTTAGAATCTCAGGTCAAGTCGTTACGACACTCGTGTGACGTACGAGATTAGTATGCAACTACCCATACGTTGACCATGTGGGTAATAAAATACGTGACCTTACTGAGAGGTCATCGGTTATCCAATCAAATCGTTAGAATCTCAGGTCAAGTCGTTACAACACAGGTCAACGCGATACGACACTCGTGTGCCGTACGAGATAAGTATGCAACTACCCATACGTTGACCACGTGGGTAATAATATACAATGAGGAACAAAATAATTCAAGATTTAAATATTCCCATCTGTCTGACACAAACACCTGTGATGAACTAGCCACAGCCTCACCTCTGCTCTTGTACAGTCTCAGCAGCCGTCTCTTGAGCTCCTTATAGAATGTGGTTGGCGCCAGGTGGAGGTCTTCAATGATCACCCAGCCATCTTGTTTCTCTGCTGTGTCGATGGCCTCATCCACCTCTATTTCACACCCATCACACATCTTCACCACCTCCACTGACACACTGTGACTCTGGATACACAAACGATAATATTTAATCACTTGATCTGGGTCATAAGTTAAAAACTGATTCAAATTATCAAACCTCAAGGACTAGATGACACCTTTTTTGACATTGTCTAGACATACAGGCATGGTGATTGGACTGTGTGTAAGATTTGCTGACTGAACTGAAGACTTACTTTGGTAATCTAAGATCTGAAGCCACGGTGACAGGACTGATGACTCACCTTGGCTAGATCTGTAACCATGGTGACTGGACTGATGACTCACCTTGGCGAGATCTGTAAGCAAACTGACTGATGACTCACCTTGGCTAGATCTGTAAGCAAACTGACTGATGACTCACCTTGGCTAGATCTGTAAGCAAACTGACTGGGCTGATGACTCACCTTGACTAGATCTGTAAGCATGGTGACTGGACTGATGACTCACCTTGACTAGATGTGTAAGCATGGTGACTGGACTGATGACTCACCTTGACTAGATCTGTAAGCATGGTGACTGGACTGATGACTCACCTTGACTAGATGTGTAAGCATGGTGACTGGACTGATGACTCACCTTGACTAGATCTGTAAGCATGGTGACTGGACTGATGACTCACCTTGACTAGATCTGTAAGCATGGTGACTGGACTGATGACTCACCTTGGCTAGATGTGTCCAGCATGGTGACTGGACTGATGACTCACCTTGACTAGATCTGTAAGCATGGTGACTGGACTGATGACTCACCTTGGCTAGATGTGTCCAGCATGGTGACTGGACTGATGACTCACCTTGGCTAGATCTGTAAGCATGGTGACTGGACTGATGACTCACCTTGACTAGATCTGTAAGCATGGTGACTGGACTGATGACTCACCTTGACTAGATGTGTAAGCATGGTGACTGGCCTGATGACTCACCTTGACTAGATCTGTAAGCATGGTGACTGGACTGATGACTCACCTTGACTAGATCTGTAAGCATGGTGACTGGACTGATGACTCACCTTGACTAGATGTGTAATGCATGGTGACTGGACTGATGACTCACCTTGACTAGATCTGTAACCATGGTGACTGGACTGATGACTCACCTTGGCTAGATCTGTAAGCATGGTGACTGGACTGATGACTCACCTTGGCTAGATCTGTAAGCATGGTGACTGGACTGATGACTCACCTTGGCTAGATCTGTAAGCATGGTAACAGGACTATGCGTGAGTCGGAGCCTGCTGACTGAACAGCTGTGAAGGTGGGAGGGGCTCGGAGGGAGAAGTAGCAGCACACCCAGATGACTACGAGCATCCAGGAGGACATCTCCCAGACTGAAGCCAGTCTCCTTGGGCAGGGTCAAGTTCAAGCTCTTCTCCACATATCTGGTCAGTGCAGCTGGCAGGCGGTCAGGTCGTAACATGCGCAGTATCAGCAGCTGGTGGAACTCACTCAGCAGACCAAGGTCAGGGCTTCCAGCTGCGGCAGCTCGCTCACTGCCACGTGACCCAGCTCTACCACTCTCAGGAGGAGCTGCAGTATACACAAACCCTTATGAATAATGGTTAGTTTCAAGCAGCAGGATTTCTTCGGGAATCTTTCTCTCAAGATTAACCAAAACTGAATTATTATAGCAACAGGTCAGAAACAGACATGAATGAGAGAGTGAGTGTGTTCAGTTCACTTTTAGCAATATTTTGGCAATATCATGGCAGGGGACACCAGAAATGGGCTTCACACATTGTACCCATGTGGGGAATCAAACCCGAATCTTCAGCATGATGAGCGAACGCTTTAACCACTAGGCTACACCAACGCCCAGAAACAGATACCCTGTATAACCATTTTGTAAAAGGTTCTTCTTAGCATATAACCACAGTTGTAAATCTTTAAAAGCATGGACAAAAGAAATTTATAAGAGAGTTATGAAAATCCATAAATACTACCAGGGGTGGTACAACAGTGCGTGAGTGAGTGAGTGAGTTTAGTTTTACGCCACTTTTAGCAATATTCCAGAAATATCACAGTAGGGGGACACCAGAAATGGACATATTGAGGGCATGTGTGTAATCGAACTGAGGACTTTGGCGTGACGAGGGAACATCTTAACCACTGACTACCCAAACTCCCCCAAACACACAGACACATTATACTCCCAGCCGACCAGTCCTTGTTGTACCCATTAATGCTTAATGCCGAGCGCCAGACAGGGACCAACAAGTACCATATTTTAACGTCAACTCCCCTGGGACAACAGCTTAGCATACAAGCAACTGAACCCTGTCTACAAAGTCTGAGCACACTCAGTAGTGTGAAACAGAGCACAAAAATGTTTGGATGTGAAATGAAAGAGCCAAACAGCATACTAAAATAGCCCGCTATTGCATTCAATGAGTGTGAAAACAGAGTAAAGCTGTGAAGATCCGGGTTAGAATTGATCTTCAGTGACCCAGGCTTGTCGTAAGAGGTGACTAACGGGTGGTCAGACTCGCTGACTTGGTTGACACATGTCCAAAGTTCCCAATAGCGTAGATCATGCTGTTGATCACTGGATTGTTGATTATTTTACAGACATCTGCAATATAGTTTGAACATTGCTGAGTGCAGCCTAAAACTAAACTCACTCACCCACAAAAACTAAATTGTTCTACTCACGCATGTCTGTGTTTTGAGCTACGCTAGCACAAGGCAGTGCCTCTCTCTCCGGGTAGGCTGACTTGTACCAGGCCTTCCAGGAACCTGAGTTTTGAGCAAAGTCCACACAGAGACTGTCCAGAGGACCGGGCAGCACAGACAGGGCCAGAATGTCCTCCCACTTCTCCTGGGGCATCCACTGCGGCGGCTCGTCTGAGCAGTCAAAGTCCGACAGTGTCAGCTGCATTCCTAGACCAGGGTTGCCTTCAACAAAAAGTTATTTAATGAGTCTGAGTAAGGGGTTACACTCTTGGCGATATTCAGCCAACAGCAGAGGCCGCCAAAAGTAGACTTAACTAAACTACCTATGGTTCGCAATGGAAGTTAAACTAAACTACATAAATTTTTACTTACCCTTCAACCAAATAAACGTGAAATTCCCTTTTAATCAACTCAATGCGAAATCCCCTGTTAATCAGCTAAACGTGAAATCCCCCTTTTAACGTAATGAGAAATGTGAAATAAACTAATAAATATTGAAGTTTTAACTTAAAAAGAAGAAACTGTCTATCTTGCAAATGTTAAGAGTCAATTGATAATACTCTCAACTTTTCTATTTCTATTTGATGTACACTATTCTATGTGAAATCCTATCACTTGGAGAGAGCTACCCATCAACAACCTGTCACAAGTGCCTAAAACTGAAAGTCTGTTAATCATACGCAGTCAAAGTTCGGACAGAATCTGATGCAGCATGAAAAGCTAATGTCCTTGCCGTGAATCAGGTGTATTTGTGCTATCAAACACTGTGTCTGAGAACATCAGTTCTTTACGGATCCTCCAGAAAAGTACCCATGTGGGAAAACAATGATTTTCGTCCTGACCAGTTAAGGGTTAACTCCTGTCTGCTAAGATTAAATTCTTGAAATATAGATGCTGAAAGATAAATACAGGTTAGTGGACATAGTTGTGTTTGGCACAGATTAGTGTTGATTTACTTGCTGATTTGTTGCTGTGAAACTGAAAAAGTTTTGTTACTTTGTTTACTGTTTACTGACACAGAAAATGAAAGATTTTATCATTATTACATTGATAACGATAATGATGGTAATCAGTAAGTACCTTGAAGAAGAAGTGACATCTCCTCAGTGGAGAAGACCTCTCCTCCTTCATTCTGGATGTTGAGGCAGGCCAGGGTGGCGAACAGCAAACAGTCCTCCTCATACAGGCTCCTGAAGACAAACTCACACTTACAGGTGCTCCAATTAACACTTACCACTAACTTCCAAGGATAACATTAATAAACTTGCACCAATTAATGCTAACCACTAACTTCCAAGTATAATATTATAAACTTGCACCAATTAATGCTAACCACTAACTTCCAAGGATAATATTAATAAACTTGCACCAATTAATGCTAACCACTAACTTCCAATTATAATATTAATAAACTTGCACCAATTAATGCCAACCACTAACTTCCAAGTATAATATTAATAAACTTGCACCAATTAACGCTAACCATTAACTTCAAAGTATAATTTTAATAAACTTACACCAAGTAAAGCTAACCATTAACTTCAAAGTATAATATTAATAAACTTGCACCAATTAACGCTAACCATTAACTTCCAAGTATAATATTAATAAACTTGCACCAATTAATGCTAACCATTAACTTCAAAGTATAATATTAATAAACTTGCACTAATTAACACTAACCATTAACTTCAAAGTATAATATCAACATACTTGCACCAATTAACACTATCATCTAACTTTCAGTCCTATAGGACCGGGTTAGAATATTGATCTTCAGTAATCCATGCTTGTCGTAAGAAGCGACCAACGGAATCAGGTGGGCAGGGAAGCTGACTTGGTTGACACATGTCATCGGTTCCCAATTGCGCAGATCGATGCTCATACAGTTGATCACTGGATTGTCTGGTCCAAACTCGATTATTTACAGACCGCGGCCAAATAGCTGGAATATTGCTGAGTGTGGCATAAAACTAGACTCACTCACTCCTACAGACTCCTACAGATACACTCCCACATCAATATGGGCGTCACTACTATAACGGTAATGCTATTTTTGAGGGCATTATCATTTGCAGAAGCCTGAGGTCTTCCATTAACTGCCCGACAAAGGAGGGCAGTTGAAAAAAGACAGAACTGATAGTGGCCCGTCGTTAAGGTTGAGCGATCCAATATCATTTGCAGCAGCCCGCAAATTTCTGATAATGGGAGGGCCGTTTCATGATAATTCCATGTATTTTAGCTATAAGATCAGTTAGTGTGAGGTGACAGCTACACTTACAACTTGACCCTGTGGTATACCAGACTGGTCAGTATGTCCATCAGTTGCTTGACTTTGTTCACTGACAGAGCTGTGTAGTCCACACCCTCCGACGGCAGGGGGGACCGTGTCAGGCAGCTCTAGAGGAGGTAAATCATCAGACTCACTTCCCTCCACAAACTTCTGAGCAGCTCCAGTGCTGGCAGTGGACTCTACAAACCAAACAATATGTTAGACGTTCTTTATAAAGAATGTATTCTAATTCAACTATACGTAACACAAGTTCTGATTGGTCAATGCTACAAATTTCTGACCGTATAAGCAGCATATAGAGGATGCTACTTTCTTCTGATAGAAATATACCGAAAAAAATGGTCAATCCATTTCTGGCAATGACCTGGGTTATAATTGGTCTTTAGCAACCTATGCTTGTAGTAAGAGGTGAATAATAGGATTGGGTGGTCAGGTTCGCTGACTTGGTTGACACATGTCATCGTATCCCAAATGCATAGATTAATTCTCTCAGCCAAATTCCATTATGTACAGACCGCTGCCATATAGATGGAATAATGCTAACAGCAGCGTTGAACAACAAACAAAACAACAAACAAAACAACAAACAAAACAAAACATTTCTGGTAACTGACAAATAACAGGTGACTTTTACTCAGTCTAAACCAGACAACTACCAAAACCCTATTTGTAGGTTCCATCCAGGCCTAGAACCATCAGACCGCCTCTGTGGTGTAGTGGTTAGGGGGTCCGCCCGGAGTGCGGAAGGCCGCGGGTTCGATCCCCGACTGCGTCATACCAAAAGACGTTAAAATATGGTACTTGTTGGTCCCTGCCTGGCGCTCGGCATTAATGGGTACAACAAGGACTGGTCGGCTCCCGAGTCAGTATAATGTGTCTGAGTGGGGTATTCATGCTTCACTGCGGCATGGTATCTCAGTGGGCTAGCACTATAAAACCAGCTTCAGTCTGGGCTAGTACAAGCAGCCGCACATACACATACGCACGCATGCACGTCGTCATATGAGCGAAATATTCTCAAGCACGACGTAAAACCCAATTTCACCTCACCTCACCTAGAACGATCTTTGCATGTGGACGGCATTGAGAACTGATGATGACAAGACTGCAGTAGCTGTACATATATGATCCAGGTGAGCTACAGTACCTTCTGTGGTGACCTCTGCATGTCCCGACTCCTGCTTGGCTTCCTCTCCCTCCCCTGTCGTGGCTACAGTTTCTTCCTTGCCTGGACACAAACACACAACTGTACAGCACTCCACCACCGCCATGGTTGTCTGAACTGACCCACTTCAATACTTATAATGGCTCAGTATATCATCAATTAGCTCAAAACTACCTATACAATTTCAGTATCCTTTTCTTAATAGGGTTGGGTATTGCCAAAATTTTCGTATTGCGATATATTGTCATATGTGTTGGCGTATTGCAATATGTTGTGAAAGTGTAACACATGGGTTAAGGTAATTAAATTACTGTTTCCTTTCTTTCGAAACGATACCACTGGTATAATTTGTACAAGAGATCAATTGAAAATGTTTCCAAATTGAAGACATCGCTCTAAAGTTTGGAACTCGAGAAAAAGTGTCTGCAGCAGCATCACCATTTTGGTTTGTTAATCTTTACGAGTGCCGGTACCAATCTATTTTTCTTATTTATATGGTTTAAAAGTCACACAAAACGCAATTATATGACCAATAAACATTCTCAAAGTATTAATGTATAATAATATAAAGGAAACACAAATGTTACTAGTAGTTTTGACTACATCATGAAAATTACCGATCGTATCGGGTGAACCGGTTCGCAAAAAGTGTACCACAATATATTGTATTGTGAAGTTCGAGTTGCAATATACCGGTTAACCGGTATTATCGCCCACCCCTGTTTCTTACCACCAGAAAAAAAGTTTCACCAAACTGTAACATGTAGATATGCCAACCCCTTTCTACAGACAGCTATTAGGCTTTTCTACGGTCATATACAGTATTATTTAGGACCCCAAAATAGTTGACAAATTGACAATTAGCTTAGGGAAACAATTGTCAGCAGTCACCATGCACATTATTTTTGTCATAATATCACTTCTTTAAGTACCAGTAAGTAATGGAATAATTATAACAGTCCAATAATCATAACACACACACTCCTCTATGGGATTCTAGTAGTAATATTTCAACATACATATTCAGTAATGCTATACCTGAGTCTGTGGGTTTGTCTGTGGCAGTCTTCTCTGTGTTTGATGCCTGGGATGAAGTGCTGCCGACTCGAGGCCGTTTGTCAACCTCCACACTGCTCTCACCATCCAGCTCATAGCCCTACACAAACAGTTCTCAATACTTATACAGGGTTCACGAATCGTGTTTCAAAGGAACAGGACATTGGGTCCTGTAAGTTTCAGATGTCTGTCTGACCCATTGAAAATTCACAGGACCCATAGAATAAAAGTAAACACACATTTCAGATTTAGCATTTCTTATAATTGGCACTGAAATTATAAACAAACATAAGATTTATAAACAGCAAACAGGTGTCACATGTCCCATATAACAACTTCAGTCAAAGTCATTGTGAAATATACTGTCAGACACTGGGGCCGGCGGGTTGTAGACTTCTATCGGACTGTTGGCAAATCTGCTAATACTACAAGATTTATTAATTAAATACATACAGTGTTACATACAGTACAACCAGAAATTATTGAGAATTTAAAGATTGTAATTTTTTTTATTTTTTTCACTCATTACTCATGTATTAAATGTGAATATTAGCAGAACATAACTCCAGATTCAAAGACAGGTGAACAGTTAGTATTTTGTCAAGTCACCATGGGCAGCAATGCAGGCTTCAATGCGGCGGAGCATACTACTGATCAAAGAAGTTAGAAAGTCGTGGTCCATGCTGTCCCAATATCGGACCACCTCTTCTTTCATTTCAGCAATGTTTGTCAGATTTTTCTTATTGACAATTCCTTCATAAGTCCCCAAACATTTTCTATTGGACTTAGGTCAGGGCTGTAGCTTGGCCAATCTAATAATGTCATATTTTGGGTCCGAAACCAGGCCTGTGAATGCTTTGAACGATATTTTGGGTTGCTGTCCTGCTGGAAAATCAAAAAATTTCCATAGAACACGTGAGCAGATGGAAGTAAATGTCCCTCGAGAATATCTGTGTACCGCTCACTGTTCATATTCCCTTCAAATACACAGAGGGGAGTTGCCCCTAACACACATATGCCACCCCACACGTTAAATTTCGGACTGTACTTTGGGCACTGATACAAAGGTTTTTCAGTTTGTTTGGTCAATATTTCAGTGTATTAGGAAACAGCCACAAATCACATTGTCCCAGTTAAAATTTCTATGCTGTAAGCACCAGTTCAACCTTCGCTCCTTTTGTTCAGGTTTCATGATCGGTGATGGAATTCCTTGACTTTTCTGCCAACCCATGGCATGCAGCTCAGTTCTAATTGTCTCCTTACAGGCAGCCACAGTTCCTCTATCAATCATATCCAGCCTTAAGTTTTCTAAACTCCTTCGTTTGTTTTTAGAAACAAAAATACCAAGCCGCCTCCTGTCACCGACAGTCAATTTTCAGGGCCTACCTGCCCCTCCCTGGTGCTCAATGCCATATCCATTTGCAACTTTTTTCAAAACACGATAAACAGTGGACAAAGGGATGCCTGTTCTACTTGAAATCACTTTAGCTGATCTGATGTCCTTGTTATAATACTCTAAAATCAACTTCCTCTTCTCTAAATCATCCATACTGAGGATCACTGAAAATGTCGTCTGCTAGCAAGTAAACAAAGGGGGATAACTCTTCACAAACTAATGAAAAAGGATTAACGAGGTTGTCTCTCTTGAATGAAACCAAGCACTTGGTAGCTGGTCAAGGTTGTTTATACTAGAAATCCAATTAAACATATTCCTAAAATTCTCAATAATTTCTGGTCATACAATATATGCATCTCTCACCAACCAGATCACACAAAACTCTTACTATCCGTCTTATTCAAGCCGTATGTATACACAGTTTTCCTAGGGACAAAAGTAAGAAATCCTGGGTGTTTTATGTACAAACCACCTTCAAATAGAAATCATTAAAACCATTTGATTAAATTTCTATTTCAATTTTTAGACTTAATTCTAATTCATAGTTTCACCATCTTATACACCTGAAATTGAGACCAATATCTATTATCTTTGGGCAGCATAGACTTGAAAGCAACGCATGATGTAAACGGTATCCTATGTAATTAGAATCACAAGTTATCTGATTGACTATTATTATTACAGGATATTTATATAGCACACATATCATTGCAACTAGTACATGCTCAAGGTGCTGTTTTGTTTCCCTCTGTCATTGGATGTCAATCTCAATGGAACATTGTATTATCAATCTCAACTCCCTGAGGATCACCTAGTTATTGTGGCTTTCCCATCCTTACAAGGTACCCATTCACAGTTGGGTGGACTGGGACACATAGTCACAGTACTTTGTCCAAGTTTACTGAACATTGCTTGACCCGCAACTAGGTGTTTGCACGTATTCATGTGGCCACCATCTGGTCATTTACCAACGGATTCGTGGGTTCTTTTAAGTGCAGAGGGTTGTGTACTGTACACTAGGGGTTGTGACAACACTGAAAGAGTCTGCACAGAATGTTGACTCCAAGGTTGTCACACCCCGTGGCAGGTGGGCTCGATCCCAACACCTCAAGCTCGCTGGATCACTAGCCTTGCGCCTTAGCCAGCTCGCCCACCACGCCCTTAACTACACATTAACTACACTCACATCTTCAGCATCTGGGTCCTGTCCAAAGTCTTTGGGAAGTTCTCCTCCAACAGCCTCATCGAAGAGTTCAATGAAATATTGCAGGGTAAACTGGTACTCATTGTGGACACTGGGCAGACTCTGTAGGACAGAGAACATCATGGCTGCCCGCCTGGCAAGGGGGAATAATTCATCCTTCAACAGCTCAAGGTCGTCCAGAAGACTCTGTGTATCAGCCAGCTTCCTGGCAAGCTGAAACACCATCAAGTTTACAAATTGGTTTCCATCCCGCCTTGAGTATTTTGAGAGAATTAAGATGCTGAGACAATTATAGATAAGGGATGTTTAACATATGGTGCTGAAAAAACAAGAATCGCAATCGGGCAAAACCTGTAATTCAAACCAATGATCCTTGCACAATTAACAGAAGAAACTCCTCACTTCAAATTTTGCTACTTAAATGATGAGAGAATCTGTGCTCCGGAACCTGATAACCTGAATGTTTCCAGGGTAAGTAATCCATTTATCAACATTGATCAATCACATTGCAGCAATAATCGCTAAAATAAATCGGATGTAAATTTTTTCTCATACAGTTCCCTCTGAAGAAAAGGGATTGGGATGGTTGTGTAAGCCTGTACAAATACTGCTTCTGAAGTCATAATAAACATGAATACACAAATGTGTTGTGTGCTCCAGAAAATGTTTAAGAAAAATACACAAACCATAAATACATAAATATATTCAAGAAGATGAGATGAGGATGTGTGTATATCCCTTTATACACACTCAAACTGGAGTCCTTTTAAACTGGTGCCTACCTTCATCTTGGCTTCAGTGAGGTCTGTGATGAACTGTAAAGCCTTGGGACTGCTGAGCATGGCCTCCTGGCCCCCTGCCAGCACCCGCTCCTTCACCGTCTCCGACAGCCGGTACAGCGTGTCCTTCATCAACTGCAGGTTTCGCAGAGCAATCACCCGCTCCCTGTACAGGTCAGGGCGGATACGAGCGAAGGCTCTCATCAGCAGATCCTCAATGAGGGTGTCGTGGGAGACACCAAAGTTGAGGAGGCAGGTCGTGGAGGCGATGTCGGGATCAAACTTGGGTTTGGGGAGTGGCGTGGACAGGTAGAAGCGGAAGTTCTGGTGGCACAATATGCGTCTCCCACAGAACATGATCATACGAGGTTCTATAATAAACATATAATACTAGGATGAATGCATTGGATTTCCATATGGGTTTGAGTCTATTGTTTAGAATCAGTGCTGTGGGATCATGAAAGTCAGTTAGCTCATCATGCAAGTAAGACTGTAAGATATATAATGGAACTGACACAAGTTTACCAGATATGTTCCTCAAGGAAGACAAACTGTGATACATGACTGAACATGCACAAGTCAATGAGCTCTGTTCCTCATGGAGGACAGACCATAATATATAACTGACCCAACATAAGTTGACCAGCATTGTCCTCATTGAAGACAGATTATGATGTATAACAGACTTGACACAAGTTAACAAGTTCTGTCCTCATTGAAGACAGACTAAACTGAAATCAATATAGTCAAGTGTAGTATAGTTTTATGCTGCATTTTGCAATATTTCAGCAATATCTATTCTATTCAAATTTCAAGATCACCTTTAAATACTTAATTTGTTACTGAACCGAAGCTAATCCCTTGATAGCTAACTGAACTGCGGTAACTCCGTCCCTCTACCACACACCTTCATCATTGTTGTTCTCCCTGGCAGTGTTCCTGTGGTGTACAAGTGGTGTGATGATGTTGTCTATGTGCTCCTCACAGTTCCTCAGAAGGACAGGCTTGCCCCGAGTTATGGCCTTCTCCAGGGTGAGAATAACCTGTGGATCTGTCCTAGAGACAGGCAGAACAAGTCAGTGGATGGACAAGTGGGAGAAGGTGACACAACATATTTTGTGCTCCAACACATGGCTTATACTCATTCAGAATTTCATTTGCAAAGTTTTAGGCGCTTTCAACGCTTTCAAGGCCCTTCTATAAAGTCAAGGTCACACAAATCATACAATATATTACACCTACTGATATTTGTATTCCATGTCAAGATTTCAGGCCATTCCATTTTAGACTTAGACTGATGCAGGTGAACATGGAAGACAAAGATAATTTGTTTGAGTGTGGGTTAAAAGAAATAAGAAGCTTTTCCAAGGTACATAATTGTTTTTCCGACGCATCTTTTGAGGCCTATGAGGACAAACTAAAAACATCAAGGACTTATGAAGCTGAACTCTTGAATAACATGTTAAATGTGATCATCCAAATGTTTAGCGACACATGTAAACATATAAATAATGTCACAAAATAAGAGGACAATGATGTCTTTTCCATCACTATTATACTCATCATCTCCTATATCTTATAAACTCATGCAAAAATACACCTGAAAACTGCCCACCACCATCCAGTTGTCAAAAGTATGTGAAAACTTCCACGATATATGGCTTACAACTAGTAACAAACAGCACAGGAGCGAGCCTGTCAAAGTTAGTGTTACGTTCTTTATCACATAAACAAACTAGGACTTCCTGCTGGACAACAGTACAAGAATCTGTATCATGATGTCGCACTCATGAAATAAAGAAGTTGTATCTATAAAGTTTGAAGATATTGTACTTCCCAAATTCTAAAGGCCGCCTCCGTGGTTAGTGGTTAGAGCGTCCGTCCGGAGAGCGGAAGGTCGCAGGTTCGATCCCCGACCACGTCATACCAAAAGACGTTAAAATATGGTACTTGTTGGTCCCTACCTGGCGCTCGGCATTAATGGGTACAACAAGGACTGGTCGGCTCGGAGTCAGTATAATGTGTCTGAATGGGGTATTCATGCTTCACTGCGGCATGGTATCTCAGTGGGCTAGCACTATAAAACCAGCTTCAGTCTGGGCTAGTACAAGCATTCTCACATACACACACACACGCATGCACTTCGTCATATGAGCGAAATATTCTCAAGCACGACGTTAAACCCAATTTCACCTCACCTCACCCCAAATTCTAAGATGCCACTCATTTATACAAAACAAATGCTCCAATTATGACTCCATTGTGGCTATTCCAAGTATATTGTTTTTTCTTGATCATGATCTACAGCAACCTTCTTGAGGTTAATTGTTTAGTTTGTTTTGTCTCTTTTTAAAACAAAGAAAATTCTTTGCACCGCAGAAGCAGGCAGGAAGCAACAAGCAAAATTACGAAAAAATGGCAATGTAATTCTGAGACTGTTCCTGTAGGGTTTCTGGACACAAATTTTGGGGAGTGATTGTTGTGATTCAACATTGACAGGCAAACTAAAACAAGGTATTAAGTCGGTCTTGCTCATACTGCAATTTCCCACTGTATGAACTCAAGCACTGTAATTCATGGACAATCTTAAAATCTTTGCTGTGTTGAAGATATGTGTCAACTTTTCACACAGGCGACAACAGCAGATGGTGGTAAGCTAGTTTTGTGGCGTGGTGTACCTACCATCTATGTATACACAGTGCAGAGGACGCAGGAACATGGTGGTCGGGAGGAGATAAAGAAAACATGCTGTTAGTACACGCTGCGACACACTCACACACCTGTACCACGTTACAACACCCATTACCAGTTAGTTTACCGAACACCTGGTGTCACTCATTGCACTGATCCAATCATATAGGTCTTGTTAAATTCCCAGTCTAATTATTCTATTCACCCCCACAGCAATAATGTCATTACAAGAGAAAGCTCCCCCAGCAACCCTTTACCACGGCTGGCTATCAATACAGATCATGGGATCAATAATCGATATCAAAATATTGATCGATTATCAATACAAATTGCAGAAATAACTTTGAGAAAATATGCCAAAAGACTGAAAGAGGTGAGTATATTTCACATCATTGGCGAGTGGTGATGATTATGCATGGGTTACTCTCAAAACAGCTTTCTGAACATAATTTAGATGCAGCCCATGAATAAAAACCTAAATATTCATATTCATAATCATTAAGAATTTTTCAAGCAACAATATTTATGATTATCGATCTTTTGAGCCAGCCCTGCCCTTTAGGCATCTAACTGTACCATTATTATTGATAGAGGGAGTTATAATTTCTGGTATTGTCATCTCTTCAATGTAACTTGGGTAATATTTAAGAGCTGTTGTGGTTAACGGCTTCAATTAACTTTGCTTTTGCTGATTAGTCAGACCTTGATATTGAGATAACTTTCAGAGAATGCTCGTAATGTGTAAAGTTGAATTAACAAAGTTACACATTTCTGTTAGTGCAGTTTTCAGTATGTCTGAAAAATCTCTTTAACGATTGCTAAAAAGTAAAAGCTATGTGAAAATGCTGACAAAACCCAAGTGCCCCAAATCATCATGTTGTGCATAAGAATGTCCGCCTCACCTTGTTTCCATGTCGAGGGAGATGAGTTTGTGTTTGTTCATCAACTTGTTGAGTCTCCCCAGCCATAGGGAACCTTCTCCATTGGGGTCGATCATCATTGGTGGTCTCTGCCAGGAGGTGCTCAGTATTGCTGCATTCTCGATTTGCCGAGGTCCGAAGTCTGAACACATTAAGCAACACCATCAGTGGGTTAGCTTTAACTGGTTTGTTTCATCATATTTTAGTTTCCAACACCATCAGTTTAACACAACAAAGGTCCATTGCTTCACTTGCCTCAGAGATGGTGTTAGATACAGAGATATACATAGGTAGGTGCCTCTCTCCTTAGCTAGCCCTTGGCTGTACTTTCTTATTAATCAGTAAAGTGCACTACCCCTGCAGTGAGGTCCAGTTTACCATTTAAAATGCAGGATTCACACACCAAAGTGAAGTGTTTCAGCACTCAGAAGTAGTACTTGTGTAAACTGCACCATTTTTGCTGTAAAGTGCAGTGCTTCTACAGTAAAGTGCATTAATTCCATTGTAAAGTGTAGTGCTTCTGCAGTAAAGTGCATTAATTCCACTATAAAGTGCAGTACTTCTGCAGTAAAGTGCATTAATTCCACTGTAAAGTGCAGTGCTTCTGCAGTAAAGTGCACTAAATCGCACTGTAAAGTGCAGTACTTCTACAGTAAAGTGCATTAATTCCTCTGTAAAGTGCAGTGCTTCTGCAGTAAAGTGCATTAATTCCTCTGTAAAGTGCAGTGCTTCTGCAGTAAAGTGCAATTAATTCCACTGTAAAGTGCAGTGCTTCTGCAGTAAATTGCATTAATTCCATTGTAAAGTGTAGTGCTTCTGCAGTAAAGTGCATTAATTCCACTGTAAAGTGCAGTGCTTCTGCAGTAATGTGCATTAATCCCACTGCAAAGTGCAGTACTTCTGCAGTAATGTGCATTAATCCCACTGTAAAGTGCAATATTCATGTCACAAAGTGCACTTATCCCACTGTAAAGCGCAGTACTTCTGCTGTAAATGGCAGTGTTCCCCCACTAATGTACTATACCCAAGATATCCTACCTTTTCTAATCCAGTCATTGAGAGTTGGTTCCCCGATCAGGAGTTTGATGAGGCTGCGCACATACTTGTTGTACTGCATGGTAGTGAGTACTGGTGCAGTACTGTCGGAGTACTGGCTGCCATACTCATCATCATCCTCTTCTGCTATTCTCTCGAGACCTCCAGCACCCAGCATGGGATCCTCTCCATCGGCCAGGACATCACCTGGTGGCAGACACATCATCATCTCAGAGTCATCATATATGAAATAGTAACAATAATACAGAACATTTATACAGCTAAATCCAACCACTAAGTGGGTGCTCAAAGCACTACAAAATAATAATATGACATAGTCTAAACTGGAACAAGCTAACTGTTGATGTAACATTAAACCCTGCTTATCTAACTGGTTTGCTTGTTGGCGCGGTCTGTACACAATTGAGTCTGAACCAGACAATCCAGTTACAGCATGAGCATCGACCTATGCAACTGGGATACCACGACATGTATCAACCAAGTCAGCAAGCCTGACCACCAGATTCCGTTAGTCGCCTCTTACGACAAGCCCGGATTACTTAAGACCAATTCTAACCCGGATCTTCACAGGTGCTTATCTACCTGAAAAGTTATCTGTTTTGTCAGTCTGCACAATTCAAGATATATCACAGTTTCTAAATACATCTGTGGTTGACATGACAGTTGCAAATTGAAATAGGCAATGTTTGGTTTGAGGAATGAAATCAAGGGACTCTGCAGTAATGGAGCATGGAGGTATCCACAGACTTCAGAGAAACTATACTTAAGATCGCGGACTGTGCATTTCTAACGCCACTGCTCTTGTAGTTACTAAGAAGCATTTTAAATGAAAGATATCTCCATGTTTGCAGGTTTGTTCAGTTAATGTTGGTGATTAATATATTTTCACACTGGTTGAACAGTATTTCAGTTATATCATGTGTGTCAATTTGATAGCTTAAAAATGCCTGCAATGCAGCTCTCAGGCATTTATCACATTGTTGATACATAAATGGGTATTGAACTGACAGACCTAAACACTTAACTGAGGTGAACCAAGATTTGAACCTGAATGCACAGGTTTCTCACATGCCAAAGGGACACAACTCTGTACAGCTAAATGCGGCACCATAGACCACTGGGACAATTGATCTGTGCTAAATTAAAAATAATGAGTTTTTCCACACACCATGCAAGGGTCAAGAAGGCTGGCAGTACCTGTTACATCTTCTCCACTTGTCTTGCGTCCCTCATCCATGTCCTGGTCAGATGATTTCACAGCTCCAGATTTGGGGGTCACTGGTGCCTTGGGTGTGGCAGGAGGGGAGTCACCACCCTCACCCAACTCCTCCGCCTTGGATACTTCCTGTTCCCTCTCCTCCTTCTTCTTCCCTCCTGCATCTTCCTCTCCCTCCTGACAACAGACATCGATTTTTAACTTTCCACGACTGCCCAGTCCGTTGTCGGATTTATTAGAAGGTAGGGGTGGGTATTGCAGAGAATTTTCATATTGCGATACGGAAGCATATATTGCGATATGTATTGCAATATATTGCAAGGATTTTTTTTAAATGATTGATTATAAAGCAAAAACACAACAAAATCACTATGATTGATTAACCTTTTTTAAAAACTATTAATTGTGACAAAATAAAAATGTAAGTAACATTAGGCCATAATGAAACAGGGAAAAGAACAATTAAAAAAACGGAAATATCCGAAGATTTTCGACTGTTACGAAGTTTTCAAAATGCATGTCAAAATACCGGTTTTCGATCAGCGTATCGCAATACGTATCGTTTTCATGTCTGAACCGGTAAATACTGGTAAACCGGTTATATTGCACAGCCCTATTAGAAGGGCAGTGGGATATCCCAAAGGTTAAACTATTCACTCATCACCCTGAAGAGCTGATTTTGATTCACCATAAGGACACCATGTTGGAGTGGGGCTGGAGGGGGTGGATGACTGTTCATATGTATGTGTGCACAAATGTGCACACACTCTTTTACCAGCACAATGTGATACCATGCTGCACTTGTACATGAATACCTGAGTCAATATAACTACTCTGAGATGACTTATCCATCTTTTATGCCTCAGTACCAAGCACAGAACACTTTAACAAGTACCATCATTTGAAACATTTTCGTATTCAGAAGTTGGGGATAAAATCCCAGACCATCCACTTGACGTCTGCTACTGAAGTCAGTGTAGGAAGTCAGTGGATTAGTTTATCACTACAGACCAACATATCTGCTCTATCCCAGCAGTCTATAAATATCATGAGTAATGCCAAAAGACAGCAGGTCACAATGACATCTGATGACTATCCGATCCACTTTTATTTTCTTACAACAAGTAATATAGTTTAAGCGACCTATTATAAGCCAGGTACCACACACAAACACTACCTTCTCCTTGTCATCGATGTCATCAGGTATGTCCAGCTCCCCTTGTATGACGGACATGTAGTCAGCCTCGTATATGGAGCTGGCGCCGGACGCTGTCTTCAGGAAGTTGATGGACCAGTCTATTACCCGTCCTAAAGGGCAGAGCAAAAAGGGGGTTCATAGCCAGCACTAAATCCTTCACATAAAATCTCCACCTACATTATGCAACCTTAAGGAGGACTTGACGCTCAACATACTGATACATGGTTCAATAATCAATCGGTCTTAACATCTGTGTCTACTGGTCTAAACAAGAGTTTCAGCATCAGTTTCAAGAAATTAAACTGGGATCCAATGACATGTGTCAATCAAGTCAACTGCTGTAGTCATATAAACCTGAAGGCTGCTTCTCACTATATACATATGTATTAGACATGGCTTCTTTTCCCGGAATACCCGCATTTGAGGTTGTTGTTTGCTCTCAGGTTTTACTTTTTGTAAGTAAGACCTCTTCCCAGGTTTTACTTTTTGTAAGTATGACCTCTTCCCAGGTTTTACTTTTTGTAAGTATGACCTCTTCCCAGGTTTTACTTTTTGTAAGTAAGACCTCTTCCCAGGTTTTACTTTTTGTAAGTATAACCTCTTCCCAGGTTTTACTTTTTGTAAGTATGACCTCTTCCCAGGTTTTACTTTTTCCTAACTCTATATTAACATCAATATTCAAATTCAGATGATATGTTAGTGTTTGAAAGCAATTGAAAAATATCGTAAAAGATCAACTTAAATGTACAAATGTTTTCCCTAGCAGGATAGGAACCGCACATTTCAGATTCATAAGCGGATGCTCTACCTCACAGCCACCAGGCCGACAAAGAATTAGGGTTGAATTATCTATTTATAGTTAGGCCTACTGTCATTCAATTGATTTTACTAGCGCTTCAGTTACTCTTATGTAGCTTCATTACATGATCATCTAATTATCCATCATAATGTATAATAAAGCACTCCTCCTCGACCATCTGGTGGAGAGAAGTAAGACCTATAGCGCTACGCGCTCGAGGTCTTACTTCTCCCCATCCTCCGGTCTCGGGTCTTACTTTCCCAACCATAACCTCGGAGTCGTGCTTTATCCTACACAGATCACATGGCCATACCTCTAAGACCATCAATGGAGTCAATGACCAGTGGGATGCCCCTCTCCCTCAGACAGTTGGGCCAGTGGACTGTCAGCATCACACGTCGGAAGTTGTGGTGGTAGGGACCGAGGTACGTGGCAAAGGCTGCCGACATCCCGCAGCCTCCTGGAATGGCCACCAGGCGGCGCTTGTGCGAGTCATAGATCTGCTGACCTCGCTGTCTCTCGCCTTTCAGGATCTACAGAACACAGTAAAATAAAACATGTTTAAACTGAATTAATGGATACAGTAACACTAAGTCAATAATGTATGCATTTATTTCTGACAATGCATGCATACGTTCAGACTTTCATATGTTTTAGGGACCATTCATAATTTATGGCTAGGATGGTGATGATGATTTTATGGAGAAGCATGTACAATGTCTATGACCCCCACTTAAATTTATGTACAAAGTAAGTGACCCCCCCTTCATGTCATGTACAAAATCAATGACCTCACCCACCCCTCCCATATTTTTTAAGCATAATCTAAAATATTTTTATGAACAAAATTGCTGACCCCTAATCTCCCAGTGGGTGACCCCCACCCCACTCTCTTTAAAATCATTGTCACACACCCAATCCACACACACACCAACGGTCCCTTAGTTAAGACAGATTTTCATTCAACTTCGGTGTGTACATGATCATAATATATATAACACGACACGACACGACAGGACTGACTGACTGACTGAGTTTGGTTTTACGCTGCTTTTAGCAATATTCCAGCAACATCATGGCAGGGGACACCAGAAATGGGTTTCACACTTTTTACCCTTGTGGGGATTCGAACTCGGGTCTTCGGCGTGACGAGCCAACGCTTTAACCACTAGGCTACCCCACCGCCCCCGACACAACAGGACATGACCTGAGATATGATATGATATGATATGATATGATATGATATGATATATGATATGATATGATATATATTATATGATATATGATATATATTATGATATGATATATATTATATGATATATGATATGATATATGATATATGATATGATATGATATGATATGATATGATATGATATATGATATGATAATAATTGTGCATTAATAATGCGCCTGTTCCATGTACAAGGCACATGCTCAAAATGCTCACACACAATCTGTTTATTATATCAGTGTATGAAATAAGGCCCGTCCGACTGCCTGAGACGGTCTAGATTTCTGACGGACGGTCTAAATTTACAGCTAGCCCGTCTGATGGTGCGGTAAAAATTTTAAATGTTCAATACATCTGAGTAAATTCTGGTTAAATCCATTTTGGGCTGGTAACATTTTGAAGTTACCGGCCCTGATGTCTGCTTGGACTTTTGGCTTATTTCATCCACTGGTTATATGCTGGACACTGACCTTCCTGAGCTGTGCAGCTGTGTCTAGCATCTTCTTCATCTTGACCGTCTTCTCCTCCTGCTCGTTCTTGTCAATGGTGGCCTCCTCAAACCCTCGGGCCAGGTCCGCCAGACGAATCTCTAGAGCCTGCAGCATCACATGTCAGTATAAGCACATCTTACACAGACGATGGATAACTGCAGATGTCGCGGCTACAACTACTGTGTATCAGTGGAGATCATCTCGGATGATGGAGACGATGAAAGGACTAAGCTTTTGAGGATCGAAATGAATTCAAATAGTCCAAGTTTAAAGACAGGTATATTTGTTAAAAGCTACAATCAGCACTATTCCAGCGCCCTATCACAGTGGCTGGTAAAGAAAAGTCTGGGTTTGAATCTCGGACGGACGCAACCCAAAACAGTTCTGGATCTGTACTTTACTGTGCAATGAAGTCTCAAATGTAACATATGTTAGACTTGGATTGTGTACAAATTAAGAACCTGGTAAAAAATGAATACTTTAAAAAGTGCTGAAAAAATACATCTGAGGAGAAGGTGAAACATTAAGGATAGAGTTGACATGATGATGAAAAAAATGGACTTGAACAAGTTTATTGTAGGTGATTACTGTGTTGAAGATGACCCACCTTTCTCTTGCTCTCCAGAGTGTTCATCTTGTGTTCCGCACTGTCCACTGCCTGCGTTGTCTCATCAACCTTAGCATGGAGTGGCTTCACCTTGGACAGCATCATGCGGTGGTATCTGGAGTCAAGTACACAACAACGTCAGAAACATCTCTCAGCTGTCATGTGTCTTGCTTACACTCTTCGTGTATGATTATATTCAAGCTCTCTTATGATAGTAGCTCTCCCATGATGATAACTCTCTTATGATAGTGGCTCTCCCATGATGATGACTCTCTTATGATAGTGGCTCTCCCATGATGATAACTCTTTATGATAGTGGCTCTCCCATGATGATAACTCTTTTATGATAGTGGCTCTCCCATGATGATAACTCTCTTATGATAGTGGCTCTCCCATGATGATAACTCTTTTATGATAGTGGCTCTCCCATGATGATAACTCCCTTTATGATAGTGGCTCTCCCATGATGATAACTCTCTTATGATAGTGGCTCTCCCATGATGATAACTCTTTTATGATAGTGGCTCTCCCATGACGATAACTTATGATAGCTCTCCCATGATAACTCTTTTATGATAGTGGCTCTCCCATGATGATAACTCTCTTATGATAGTGGCTCTCCCATGATGATAACTCTTTTATGATAGTGGCTCTCCCATGATGATAACTCTCTTATGATAGTGGCTCTCCCATGATAACTCTTTTATGATAGTGGCTCTGCCATGATGATAACTCTCTTATGATAGTGGCTCTCCCATGATGATAACTCTTTTATGATAGTGGCTCTCCCATGACGATAATTCTTTTATGATAGTGGCTATGCCATGACAATAACTCTTTTATGATAGTGGCTCTCCCATGATGATAACTCTCTTATGACTCCCATGATAACTCTTTTATGATAGTGGCTCTCCCATGATGATAACTCTCTATGATAGTGGCTCTCCCATGATGACCAAACCTGAAGAGGTTTTAAATTCTTCGAAGAGAGTCGTCCTTGGGGTACATATTATGCATTTTCCAAGCTGAAAATGTCCTGTGACAGTTGTATCAATGTTTTTGAATAAAAGATTGTACAATAAATAAACTCTTTTATTTATTATCGGCCCCACCTCGCGGAGTTACCTCCCGTTAGCATGCGCACCAACTGGAGTAAGCACCTAGGCCCGTATCATCATTCCTTCTGCTGAATACATCAGTGAACAGAATTGCGGGGAGGCGGGAGGCCCTACCCCAAGGGCGACTCTCTTGAAGAATTTAAAACCTCTTCAGGTTTGGTTAATTCTTCTTCATAGAGATCGTCCTTGGGGTACATAATATGCATAAACACAGACTCCCAAAGACCCGGAGGCCAGGGAGGAGGAATTCTGTCCAAGCACACACAAATAGCTATCGTTAATGGGAAAAAATGTAACAGGCGCCATAACACTCACCTGTCACATGTCCCAGTTTAAGCTTCGCGAGAGGCATTATGGGAGGGAACTGACAGGGAGGATTTGTGCTCAAAGGCGACCTCCATATGTTAGCATAGGCAATGCGCACATGAATGCGAATGTAAACAAAGCCCCACCCACCCGCGTGTCGATTAGTGAGCACCGTGGGGAATGTCAAAACAGCTCACAATCGACCTATTACTCCGTGTAGAGAGGCGAAATGTGGGTAGTTAGCTCCCAGTAGCAGACATGTCAATAACACACAGTATTGTACAGTAGCGTCAAACAAAACCAATGAACCAAGACTCACTTGGTCAGGGTGGCAGGACACTGTCCACTGGAGAGAACAGAGCGGCCAAAGCTTCGCCGCGATTACGGGGAATGTGTATCGAGCTGATAATGCCGAATAAGCGTGCTAGGCGGCTCCAAATAGCGGCAGAGCAGATCTCTTCAATGGGGAGTGCGATGCAAAAGCTTTGATGCGGCTACTGCCCTGACCGAGTGAGCCTTCAACCCCTCAGGGGAGGCTTGCCCTTAGCCTGATAAAGCGGCACAAATACGCGAAACTAGCCAGCGAGACAAAGTCTGCTTGCTCGCTGGCACACCAGCCTTCCGCCGCCCGTAACAACAGAACAGCTGGGTACCCCGTGCAGTTCCCTGCGTTAAGTTTGATATAGACTTTGAGGGTCTTCACGGACATCCAGCGGGTGAGTGCTTCGTTGCAGAGGTCCCGATGTGGAAGGCTGGGTAAGAGTGGGAAGTTCGATAGGAGCTGTCACATGGAAGCGTGATCGACCTTCCGGCGATGCGTATCCGGGGCCGAATACTGACCACGATCAGTGTGAAACACAGTCAGCGCCCGGGTCGGACGACATAGCATGTAAATCGCCGACCCTACGCCCAGGCGTTACGCCACCAGAAAAACAGCCTTCCAAGTTAACAACTGAATGGAAATAGCCGATAGGTGTGAGAAAGTTGGACGGACAGCCAATCGAGCACAATTGACAAATCCCAAAGGTGGGCTGGTTAAGCCTGACAGCAGGTCGAACCCGTTCAGCGCCAGCGAAAGCGCTGTATGAGAGGTGCTGCCCCAGAAGAGCACCATCGACAGGGGTGTGAAAAGTGGAAATAGCGGTGGAGTAGCGCGCGAATGGTCGAAGCCGCCAGGCCTTCTTCCAAGCGGGCTTGCAAAAACTCCAATACTCGGACTAAATCCGCAGAGAAAGGGATCTGCAATCCCCTATCTGAACACCAGCGGCATAAGCGGGACCACCTATCCTCATACTGAGCGTTTGCCGAATCCGCCTCGAAGCCAGAATTGTGTCTGCAACTGCTGCAGGAATTCAGCGTGCCTCGAGGCTAGACCTGACAGAGGCCAAGCCACCCACTGAATCCGTGGATTTGGGTGGGAAGCTCCGTTCTGAGTGAGAATGTCGATTCGTAAAGGTAATAGAACAGGAGGCTGAGCCAGAAACCTGAGAATTACGGAAACCAGCTCTGTGACGGCCAAAGCGGTGCCAGTAGCACAAGCAGCCGAGCTGGCTGGGTGGACAGCTGTGAAAGGACCACGGGGAATGAGTGGTAGCGGCGGGGGCATGCCCAGAGCACTTTGCCCGTCAATCCAGCAGGAAGGCGTCGGCAGCCAAGCGCCCTGGGTCGGTGACCGAGAGCAGAACACGGGTGTCTGATTTCGTCCCGCCCGGGCGCAAACAGATCCACCTGGAGCGACCCCGTACAACTGGGAGATAACTCTGAAAATCTGCCTGTCGAGCATCCACTCGTCGCGGGGCCAGGATCGGCGAGGCGGCGTCTGCTCGCACGTTCTCCAGCCCGGGGAGATAAACAGGGAGTACCTGACAATGCGCACTGAGTGGCACCAGAGGAGAAAGTCCCGCCTCCCGGGCGCTGGGGACACCGTGCCGCCCTGCTTCAGGATGTGCGACATGGCGTCTGGTTGTCCAACTGAAGGCGGACTACCTGGCCCTGGACATGCTCTCTGAAGGCTCGAAAACCAACGCACAGCTCTCAGTTCCAACACGTTGATGTGAAGGTGGGCCCGACCCGGACCAGAGTCGGACACCGACAGACTGCCCAGAACACCCCAGCCCGTGAGGGCGCGCCGGTCTGAACTGTGAGAGCTGGCGTCCGGGATTTCAAGGGGACCCCCTGGTGAGATTCCGACATTGGTCCACCACTGAAGGTGAGGTGTCAACCACCCGGGGACTGTGAGACTGCGCTCCAGGTCCTCCGAGTGAGCCCACAGACTTCGCCAAAGCTTGCTGTATAGAGAGCATCCTCAGCAGCGCCCGCCACACTACAGAGATCGTCGCCGCCATATGGCCCAGTAGGCGGAGCCAAGTCCGTGCTGGTGCCTGGGGCTGGGAGAGAGCGAAGACACCATCTCCCGAACTCTGGTGATCGGTCGGGCGACAAAGGAAACTAGATCCTTGTGCGTTTGGAACCTGGCGCCCGAGAAAAACCAAGTCCTGGGTGGGTACCAGGTCGGATTTCTTGAGGTTGATGATCCACCCCAGTCGAACTAGAATGTCTATCACTGTGTGAGTAGCATCTAGGCTCGCTGGCTGTGTTAGTGCTCCGAGCAACCAGTCGTCGAGGTAAGGGTAACAAGCGCCTTCCTTGCGGCGGCGGCGAGGGTAGCGGGACTAACATGAGCTTGGTGAACACCCTTGGGGCAGTCGATATGCGAAGGGAGCACCCTGAATTGGTAACACATCCGTCGTAAAGAGAACCCGAAGGTACTGCTTGAGCGATGGATGTATGGGCACATCTGAATCGCATCCTTTAGGTCGATTGGCGTGAGCCAATCGCCGGGCTGAACAGATGAGATCACCCGGCGCAGTGTCTCCATCTTGAAGGATGGTACTTCTAGCATCGCGGTTCAACCCCTTGAGGTTGAGAATGGGGCCGGAACCGCCGTCTTTCTTCCGGGACGAGGAAGTGCGTGGAGTAAAATCCGCCTGTTCCTCTCCCGGTGGAATGCGCGCTCGATTGCGGACTTGTCCAGCAGAGCCTGAACCGTCGCGCAATATGTCGCCCTTGCCTGACATGGCGGCACGGAGTGCGGCGTATGCGGTGAAGTCGAGGCGGACCACCGCTTCCACAGTGGTAAATGGCCTACACTGATGGTGGACAGCACCCAAGTGTTTTGTGTAGCCTTCTCCCATTCCGGCAGGAATAGAGAAGCTGACCTCCCACTGGGGCGTCGGGTAGGCGGCGTCGCGTCGTCCGAGTAAGCGGAGCTGACTGACTGGGCGTGACACCGCGGCTTGAGCGACAGCCTGATGGGTTAGCGGGAGGGTGGGGCAGACCTCTCCAGCGCCAGCAAAGGCTGGGAGCTAGTCGAGGACTGCTCCTTGCCCTTACCCTTGGCGGACCTGTGCCTCCGCTTACCTGCCAAGCGGCGAAGCCAGCCAGCGGACTTCGGGTGTAGGCTGCACCCCAGCGGAGGAAGGTGGAGGAGCGGGAGGCCGAGGGCGAGACACCCAGCGGGTGCTCCAACAAGGCCTTAGAGTCCTTGAAGGAGGTAGCTGCAGCGGCAGCCTCCCGAATGACCTGCTGTGCCCCTGGAAGAGGGTGGCTCCCAGGCGGAAGGGAGGGCCAGCAAGGTCTGCTGTGTCGCTGCCGAGTAGCGAGGCGTCGACAGCCACAGCTTGCGCATCCCCATGACTGCGCACATCACCGTCGGCGCAGCGGACCGCAAAAGTGCAGCGCGAGTGGGCCTGTACTTCAGATAGCTGGCGGAGTAGCCACGACATGCGGTGAAAGCGTCACCAGCATGCCCCTCCGCTTCCAGGGCCGACCTCTGAATCGAGGAGAGGTAGGCCTCATGGACCACCACCCTGACCTGCTGCATAGCGTTCCTGTAAACCTCCTCGTAGAGTGCGTGCATGCATGCTGCAGAAGCGCCAGCGAGGGAGCAAGCGGTGGAGTCACTGCGCCCTTGCCGAGCAGCGGAGCTGCTCGGAGGAAGCCGAGCCTCCCCAAAGGCGACTGAAGTGAAAACACACTCATCCACGATAGGTACCACGAACAGGGAATCCTCCCCAAGCTGGTATCTCCGGACAAGCTCCGGCAAGTCAAAGCGGAGGCGAGAACCAGACAAGAGGGATCGACCGTCCTGGACTAGCGATGGAAGAATGCGGAGCTGCGTCTGCGTAGGCTGCCTAGGGGCAAGCGCCTGCGCCTGGCAAAGCGGAACTCAGCCGAGTCGAGCTGCTAACAGGCACAGCGGCCTGGGGTAGGTACTTTCGGCAATCCTTTGCCTGACCTCCCGCAGAGCGAAGAAGAGAAGCGGAAGGCACCCTCCTGCTCCTCGACCTCCCCAGTATCCATCGACTTCGGCGCCCGAGCCGAGTCTGAGGCTGGAGTCTCCCTCGCGAAGAAGGACCCGAACCCCGACCCGGTGGGCGGCCTAGCACTAGGAACAACAGAGAGGGAGGAGCAGACAGAGTGCCCCGCGTCAGTGCCTGCAGGCGTGCACGGACCCCGGTCCCGAGACGCTGGAGGCATACCAGGCAGAACTGGTGCCTCCCGCTCTCATGGGGGGGGGGAGGCGCGGGGATCGGAACCCCAGGAATCATCAGCGGTCCCTCGCCAGCTCCGAGAGGGGACTGGGAGCACCTCCCTCTCGGGGCAGCCGAGGCGTCCGGACCCGAAGCCAGAGGCAACGGGTCGACAGACGCCTCAAGGCCTAGGGATCGAGCGGGCTCGGCGATCCCCAAGACTCTCCGCCCCCGCGCTCAGAGTGGGCGAGGAACTCCTGCGGAGTCCTCCAACCGACTCATGAGCGAGGGACCTCATCGCCGAGTCTGCGTGCTGCTGAAACATCTGTGTGATTAAAGTCATGTCAAAGCCGCTACCAGGGGCGGGAGCAGGGGACTGGCTCACGGGATTTTTCCCTTTAGACTTTTTTAGCCTTAGGCGGGGGACCTGGGTAAGTTCCCCTCCGCCTCCCGCATCTCTCTATAAAGAGAGTATCGGCAGCCCTCGCTTCTGAGCCGGGGGAAAACCCCATACAAATTTCACAGGTTTCGGCCTCATGGCGGTCTTCTCTAGGCAGACAATACATTTGTCGTGCCTGTCGGCCCGTGGAATACTTTGTCCACAGACCGAACAGGAGAAAGCGCCTGAAAGCAAACGCGCAAGCATGTAGCTAGCGGCGGACCAGCAGCATATATACCGCGTAGAAAACATTGAAAATACGTGAAGGCTACCGCGGGAAGAAATAGTTGGTTCAATGCGCAATATTACAACCGCGTGGCGCTAAACTTCCCGCCATGGCAGAGCAACATGTGCGTAAACCACGCGGGAAAGTTAAGCGTAAAATAATTAATACAAAGTCACAATTATGAAACAACCGACCGCAAAGCTTTACTGTTCCTTTTGCAAAGGTAATAAAGACCATACATACAGGTGGTGTTCCAGACATTATTCTTTTTCGTTCTGAAAAGGTCAGCTCTGCTCGACACATGCGTCTGTTAGGGGCAGTGACAGCAGAAGGAATGATGATACGGGCCTAGGTGCTTACCCAGTTGGTGCGCATGCGCAACGGGAGGTAACTCCGTGAGGTGGGGGCCGTATAATAAATAAAAGAGTTTATTTATTGTACAATCTTTTTATTCAAAAAACATTGATACAACTGTCACAGGACATTTTCAGCTTGGAAAATGCATAATATGTACCCCAAGGACGATCTCTATGAACATGATGTGAAAGTGTTTACCAAATTAACTTGATCAAAACTGTATAACATTTCCTCGTGATAGTCTACAATATTCTACAAATACTTGTAATTGCAAATAAGTTTGAGAGTCTGCTACACCAAACTCTTCCTTCAGCAAAACTTTTGACAAGCTTTTAGTCAAATCATGACTTGAAAGTACTGGAGCAAAATATACTTGGAGCAAAATATACTTGCAGCAAAATAAACTTGCACCAAAACTGGTGACAGATATAATCAGGAACCAGCCCATGAGTGTTGCTGCACATTCTTCTCCACATATTTTATCATACTTACTAGTATACGAAAATCAAGCACTTAAAAGCATTCAGAAGAAAAGTGTTGGCGTCCAAAATTCAAGAGCTACAGTCAGCCTGAATGCCCAGTTTAAAACAGATTGTGACCACATGTTGACCGGTACTTACAGATCATGATGATGGTAGCCATGAGGTCCTCGATGTCGATGATAGGTTTGGACATGGCTCGGAGTTCCGCCAGCTTGTCAATGTTCATGTTCTGCACGACCTTCTTGGTGTCAGCCACAATAGCAATAGCCTTGTATACAGCTCTCTCATGGGCCACTTGGTACTCGGGCAGCAGCTGAAACACAGGCACACGTACATGTCTACAGGGGTCATATCATTGTAAACTAGTTAGTGCTTGCAGATAATGTTTCAACTGAAGCATGGAATCAAAGAACAGTCAGTGCTTACAAGCAATGTTTCAACTGAATAGTCATTTTTTATGAAATATTACATTTTCAGTTCATGTCACTGTCTTCAGGGTACCCGGGGCCGTGGGGTAGCCTGGTGGTTTAAACAGTTCGCTCGTCACGCTGAAGACCCGGGTTGGAATCCCCACTTGGGTAAAATGTGTGAAGCCCATTTCTGGTGTCCCCCGCCAATGATGTTGCTGGAATACTGCTAAAAAGCAGTGTCAAGAACAGTCAGTGCTTAGAAGCAATGTTTCACAACTGCTAAAAGTTAAAACCAAACTCAGTCAGTCTTCAGGGTACCCACCTTCTTGAGTTTGTGAATCTTCTCCAGCTGGTTCTTCACCACCTTGATCTGTTGCTCAGTGATGGCTGTGTCCTGCCCAATCTGCGACAAGATCTTGATTGTGCCCTGGAAACATATCAGTCTTTATCACACTGTTGTCAATACCATTCACACAGCTTGCCATCATTAAAACCCGTGAAGGTCCGGGTTAGAATTGATCTTCAGTAACCCATGCTTGTTGTACGAGATGACTAACAGGATCGGGTGGTCAGGCTCGCTGACTTGGTTGACACATGTCATCGGTTCCCAATTGCGTAGATCGATGCTCATGCTGTTGATCACTGGATTGTCTGGTCCAGACTCAATTATTTACAGACCGCCGCCATATAGCTGCAATATTGCTGAGTGTGGCGTAAAACTAAGCTCACGCACACTAATATTCTGGGGGTCCTTACATACAATGTACATGGTTCCTTAACACACAAGCATGTCAACTCACAGCCTTGCGTTCAGTGAGCACCACCATCTCATGCTCCAGCTGCTTCTTCAATTTGATGGCCACTTCGTTCTCCCGCCGGATCTGCTGCAGAGTCTGGGTGACGGCCATCTGGATCTCATTCACATCGCTGTATCGACTGCATGTCAGCGAGATGAACCTGCAGCACATCATGTGTACTCTAAGTCTCTGACAGACTGCATCTTTATAACTAATGACCCAGGGCCCGTTCCACAAAACGCTTGATGCTACAACAGTCGTACAGCAATGTTAAATTATGAGAGTAACAATCACTTTAGCACAGTGATCGCTTTGTGGAAGAGACAGTCTCCCTACATGTTACATTTAATGACCCAGGGCCCGTTCCACAAAACGCTTGATGCCGAAACAGTAGTATGACAATGTTAAATTATGAGAGTTACGATCACTTTAGCACAGTGATCGCTTTGTGGAAGAGACCCAGAGTCTCCCTACATATCATATACTTTCTGTCAACTACACTTCATTTCGAGGCATGAGCATATGCAATAGAATAGTGACTGCTGTGAATAATGTGGACCAAAGTTGTAAATATCGGGACACAAGATTTCACTGCAGTTAATATAAACATTCTTTTTTGACATTTTTAGGAAAAGTAATAAACTAGATTGCTAACATAAGTCCAGATATGCAAAGTATATCTGTTTTATTACGAGATGGTGTAACAACAGGATTAAGATGCATAGATATGTTGACGCTCTATTTCAGATGATGATTTCACGATGAAATGTAGGTTGATGGTTCAGCTTATCTACGGAACATACCATTTTGATACTTATTTTAAGGGTCCAGTTAGGACCTCGGCTTAGCCATGAGATCGGCTTAGTTACGGTCATATACAGTATGTAGTGGCCATTAAAACTGAACAGGATTCAAACCACAACCTTCTGATCCAAGATGGACACTTAGATCAAAGAAGTCAAGGCAAGTATGATATCTGTGGGATGGCATTACACATTTCTACATACTCCTTGTCAACAGAAGGCATGTCCTTGGCCATATGGTACAATGCTGAGGCTCATTTTACTCAAATTTGACATGAAAGTGATCAGCTCTACAAAGTGCACTTTGTCTTGTGACATACCTTTCAACAAACTTCTCGTACGAGGTGTTGGTGATGTGTCCGTACTCCCCTGAGTCCCTCTCCTGCCCGTCCTGTTGCCGCAGCACGAGATGCATGGAGGCTAACATGTGAGCGATGTTCTCACGCTGGACATCCGACATCCACTCAACACCTACACATACAAACGTGCTGCTTAATGTTGCTTAAACAATGGGAATAGTATTTTGAGTCACAAATATTTTCTGGTTTTACAAAGCAGACTACTTTCAATTTCGCAAAAGAAGGCAATTACTAATGTTTCCATTTGAATTTATATGATTCCATGAAATGGTTTGCATCTTTTAATCACAGGGATGGCACCAGGAAAATCTAGTTTCAGCTGAAAACTTAATATTGTGTCATTGAATGGGGGTTTCAGGGGGCGGTCAATTCACAGAATTGATCAATTTGAAATATAATTAGCGGAAATCTGTGGATCAGCGGAAAATTGCTTTAACTGTAATCATAAATTATTATTAATCCTCACTTTGCCACTTGACACACAGAAAGGTATGACCAGTAAAATCATTTGGCTTTGTCCCTGTGCTGCTAAGTTTCTACTGAGCCACTCAAAAATTACAACAGGCCTCTGATTCAATCACTTATCAAATAAAATGTTTTCGAAATCAATGTATTTTTTTCCCGACATATTTGATGTAACAATATTCAAGCTATATGACAGATGTCTGTAAATATTCAAGTGACAATTTGAGCAACAACCCTACCTGTAACTGTATGACATCCAAAATTTGTGAGCCTCACCACCTTATGATAAAGGTAGCCTCATGCATCAAACATATTCTAACCCATTCTCACCCAGAGACTTCACTAGAACAGGGCGGTGGGGTAGCCTAATGGTTAAAGCGTTGGCTCATCACGCCTAAGACCCGGGTTCGAATCCCCACATGGGCACAATGTGTGAAGCCCATTTCTGGTGTCCCCCGCCGTGATGTTGCTGGAATATTGCTAAAAGCGGCGTAAAACCAAACTCAGTCAGTCAGTCACTAGAACAATTGAGCGAGCGAGTGTAGTTTTACACCACACTCACCAATATTCCAGCTATATGGCAGCAGTCTGTGAATAATCAAGTCTGGACCAGACAATCCTGAGATCAACAGCATGAGCATCGATCTCGCAATTGGGATACGATGACATGTGTCAACCAAGTCAGCAAACCTGACCACCTGATCCTGTTAGTCGTCTCGTACGGCAAGCATGGATTACTGAAGATCAGTTCTAACCTGGATCTTCATAGGTCACTAGAACAATGTTTCCCTGGTAAAATAATGTACTGACTGAACAATATATGGTTTCATTTCAAGATTCTCTATGTGTGTCTCTACCAATGAAGGATTACCCCTGCACAAGACAACAGTTAGACTCAAAAACAGTGAACTACCTGCGAGATGATAGAAGGCGTGTTCCACCAGCTGGGACTTGCTCCAGTGAGGAAACCAGATCAGGTTCATGTTCTTGGTGAATGCTGGATACTCCCGACAACGGTGCTGGAACTTCTGTCCCCCGCGGCCGGCGATCAAACACACACGGAAGTTGTTCCTCACAGTCCTGCCAAAGACGTCACACAAGTGCTATTATAATTATACCATGCCATTATGATGTTAAATAATGCCATCTTGATTTAACCCCGTAATTTGTGAAACTAACTGCCATCATGATGCTAACCATGCCATTATGATATTAACCATTCCATTATGATATTAACCATGCCATTATGATGTTAACCATGCCATTATGATATTAACCATGCCATTATGATATTAACCATTCCATTATGATATTAACCATGCCATTATGATATTAACCATGCCATTATGATATTAACCATGCCATTATGATATTAACCATGCCATTATGATATTAACCATGCCATTATGATATTAACCATGCCATTATGATATTAACCATGCCATGCCATTATATTAACCATGCCATTATGATATGCCACCCGCCCATATCATATTAACCGTGCCATTATGATGTTAACCATTAACCATGTCATTATGATATTAACCATGCCATTATGATATTAACCATGTCATTATGATATTAACCATTCCATTATGATATTAACCATTCCATTATGATACCATTCCATGCCATTATGATATTAACCATGTCATTATGATATTAACCATGCCATTATGATATTAACCACGCCATTATGATATTAACCATTCCATTATGATAATAACCATGCCATTATGATATTAACCATTCCATTATGATATTAACCATGCCATTATGATATTAACCATGCCATTATGATATTAACCACGCCATTATGATATTAACCATTCCATTATGATATTAACCATTCCATTATGATATTAATCACGCCATTATGATATTAACCATGCCATTATGATATTATTTTCCTTCAACTTGATGTCAAATTTTCACTTGACTCAGAATTGCCAATTAGTCATTGTGTCTAAACCCATCCAAGCTAGATGAACCTACAGACAAGCAGTCTCTGTTTCATGATAAAAATGAATAACAACACAAATATTGTGTTAGATATGGTTTGTATGTTTACTGTTTAGTGCAGCACTCAGCAATATTCCAGCTTCAGGGGGCATCCAGAGCGGGGATGCGCAACCCCCTTATCCTCCCAAACAATATTCCTTGAGGAGCATTTCCCCCTAACCTATGGACTTCATGATTTATGTGCACCCCCTTTTCTCCAGAATCCTGGATCCGCCCCTGAGCTATATGATGGCAGTCTGTAAATAACTGAGTCTGGACCAGACAATCCAGTGACTGACATCATGAGCATCTATCTATACAGTTGGGATATGAGGTGAGGTGAGGTGAGGTGAAATTGGGTTTAACGTCGTGCTTGAGAATATTTCGCTCATATGACGACGTGCATGCGTGTGTATGTGTATGTGCAGCTGCTTGTACTAGCCCAGACTGAAGCTGGTTTTATAGTGTTAGCCCACTGAGATACCATGCCGCAGTGAAGCATGAATACCCCACTCAGACACATTATACTGACTCCGGGCCGACCAGTCCTTGTTGTACCCATTAATGCCAAGCGCCAGGCAGGGACCAACAAGTACCATATTTTAACGTCTTTTGGTATGACGCGGTCGGGGATCGCACCCGCGACCTTCCGCTCTCTGTGCGGATGCTCTAACCACTACACCATGTAGGCGGTCAGTTGGGATATGATGACATGTATCAACAAGATCATGGAGTCTGACCACCCGATCCCCTTAGCCGCCTCTTACGAAAAGCACAGGATCTTCATGGGTGTGCTAGAAATGGATATGAGTGTTGAGTGTGTTTACCTGAGGAAGAAGTTCCAGGCCACATCTCTCGTGTATGTAAGTCCTGCCTGGGTCACCTCAGTCCTGATGGAGTTGATAATGGTGGTTTGTTCCTCATAGGAGAACAGATGTGTGATAGAGCCAGACACGATGAACTCTATGAGGAAAACGATGAAGTCTTCATCCAGCAGTTCCTCTTCGTGGAGCAGCAGAAGAATCTTCTCTCCCTAGGGAACATAAAGGTGGAACGAGTGAACAATGAGAAGCGCTGCATGAGGAGTGAGTAGGTGAGGTGAGGTGAAATTTGGTTTAACGTCGTGCTTGAGAATATTTCGCTCATATGACAACGTGCATGCGTGTGTATGTGTATGTGCGGCTGCTTGTACTAGCCCAGACTTAAGCTGGTTTTATAGTGCTAGCCCAATGAGATACCATGCCGCAGTGAAGCATGAATACCCCCACTCAGACACATTATACAGACTCCGGGCCGACCAGTCCTTGTTGTACCCATTAATGCTGAGCGCCAGGCAGGGACCAACAAGTACCATATTTTAACGTCTTTTGGTATGACGCTATCGGGGATCGAACCCGCGACCTTCCGCTCTCCGGGCGGACGCTCTAACCACTACACCATGGAGGCGGTCAGGAGTGAGTAGGAGCCAGTGAGTGAACAGTGAGACGGGAGTCTGAGGAGTGATACGGGAATCTGAGGAGTGATACTGAGGAGTGATACAGAGTCTGAGGAGTGATACGGGAGTCTGAGGAGTGATGTGGTAGTCTGAGGAGTGATACCGGTGTCTGAGGAGTGATGTGGGTTGGCGGGTCAAAGGGTGATTGTGTATGGTGAGTGAGTGAGTGGTGAGTGAGTGAGTGAGTGAGTGAGTGAGTGAGTGAGTGAGTGAGTGAGTGAGTGAGTGAGTGAGCGGGGTTTCTTTTGCATTTAGCAACTGTGTAGCCATATGATGGTGATGGAACAGGCCTCAAACACTGACAAGCAAATATTTTATTTATTACACAATGCAGCACCTAAAGAAAGTATACCAACAGCTGCCAGTATGTAGACTTTGGTTGACAGGTGCTTTGAAAAGTATTTCAGTTATATAAAGGCATGTCGCTTTGGGAAGAAAGCTTTTAGAGAAGTATATTCAAATTGTTAGTAATTGCCAAATATTCTGTGTGTGAACTACCTTGGCTCCAGCCCTGGTGTAGCCATGGACCAGGTCAGCCTTGAACTGCTCCATCTTGTACTCTGTGGCTCCAGACAGAGGGCTGGGATTGATCTGGTAGATGGTGTAGTTGCACAGGTTGGCCGCCAGCTTCACGATGATGGTACATCGTCCTGGGCAGCCCTCCGAAACCAGCACTGTGTTGGCTCCTTCGTGGGGGGAGGCGATGGTCCGTGCTAGGCGACACACCTGTTCTATGACAGTCTGAAGGGAAACACAAACAGCTTGTTATGATGAATAACCTGTTGGAAGTGCCATCTTGAATACATCAAACATATAGAATGGATTTTGGGTGAAGTGAGGTGAAATGGGGTTTAATGTCGTTCTTAAGAATATTTCACTCATATGACTAGGTACATGTGTATGTGTGGCTGCTTGTACTAGCCCAGACTTAAGCTGGTTCACTGAGATACCATGAAGCAGTTAAGCATGAATACCCCACTCAGACACATTATACTGACTCCAAGCCGACCAGTCCTTGTTGTACCCATTAATGTCGAGCGCCAGGCAGGGACCAACAAGTACCATATTTGGTATGATGTGGCCGGGGATCGAACCTGCGACCTTCCGCTCTCTGGGCAGGTGCTCTAACCACTATACCACGGAGGCAGTGAATGGATTTGGGAAGAGGGAAAGTGTGTATCTGATACAACATGGCTGATTTTATACAAGGTCAACTTTATCTAAAGGTGCTCATTTGGCTGTTACAGCATAGCTCACCTTGTACAAGACAAGCATCCACCAGGGATGTATAGTACAACATAGCTCACTTCATACAAGAGAAGTTTGATTTGGCTGTGTATAATACTTGATACAATATAGCTCACCTTATACAAAGCCATATTGATCTGGGGGTCTGTAACTTGCCTTATACAACATAGCTCATCTTATAGAGGTCAGTTTGATCCTTTGGTGTATATTACCAGATGCAACATAGCTCACCTTACACAAGGTCAGCTTGATCTAGGGATGTTTAATACAACATAGCTCACCTTACACAAGGTGAGCTTGATCTAGGGATGTTTAATACAACATAGCTCACCTTACACAAGGTCAGCTTGATCTAGGGATGTTTAATACAACATAGCTCACCTTATACAAGGTCAGCTTGATCAAGAGATGTTTAATACCACATAGCTCACCTTATACAAGGTCAGCTTGATCAGGGCCCACTTGCACAGAACGATCTTAGCGCTACAATAATTGTAAATCCTTAAGATCGCGATCTTAGGCTTCGGTTACAATCGCCATCTACTTGCACAAAGCAATTGTAGGCTAAGATTATTGTAAGTTACAATCGAAACTTACAATTGGTCCGGACCAATTGTAAGGAGCTAAGATCATTTTAGAAATGGCATTCAAATTAGTGTCTGTTTCACGCAAATAATCAGCTTTACGTTTGGAGATTGCAATTATATTGCATGAAACTGTGTGGTTCTACTCGACATTTCAACAACACGGAGAATGCACAACTGATTTAACGCCGGATACATTTTTTATTTACTGTAGTGAAACACATAACTATCAGTCGATATCACATAGTACTATTCCCACCGATTCAATGTTGGAATAAGTGTGAACCAACATACCTTCTTGATAATCAAGGAAAGGATAATAGCGAGAATGGTGTCCGTCACGATTAACAATGGCCGTGACCTTTTCATTAACTCAAGAGCAGATAATTTGACTTTATCGCTAAGATGGGAGTGGTTTCCCTTGGCATATGCCGTTGCCGTAGTCTGTCATGCCCAATTGCAGAGCTCAACATACTGATATCTCTTTTCTGTCATGGAGTGATTTTGACTTAGTTTATCATTAAAGTAATCTACAATTAGATACAAGTTAACGTGCAAAATCAAGTTTCTTTCTCATCCATAAATCTAAATTTGATTATGCAATTTAAATATATACAAGTAGTCATCAAATAGGGATATACACATGATGGGGTATTAAAATTTTCTGTTTCAAGAATTTCACTTTAAGAAAATATTAATCAACGCTAATAGGGTTAAATATTTAATATACTGTGAATAACGTGATTTAATAACTACTCTCTTGAAATATTATTTAATGCACGTAATTCCCTGCCAAGCATTCTTTACAACACTTCTGTAGCCATTGTTTTATTGTATTTTATTCTAGGTTATATTTAGGATTTTACCCTCCCTCCCCCAACAGCTGTGTATTAAACAACGTCTCATTGACAACCATTGGCAAATCATACATTTAGGTGTTATATCATAGGAAATACTGTTTATATTTGTTATTTTAAGTTCCATAATTAAGTCACTAAATCTAGATCCAAATTTATTCATGTATTTTTCAGTATTTCAGTATTTTCATAAAACATGGGTAGGTATTTCTGTGGTTGCAATATCACATTCTCAGTTCATAAATCAAGACAGTTAGAATGTAGAAAAATATATGCTATCGTCCATGAATCGGTTCCTTCTAAGATTTCTCGGACTTTTCTTGAAAATTATGCAAGGTGCGATTGAGGGAGGTATGTATTGTGTGCTGGGACCAGTATCACTTTTTATTTGCGCAGCATGTTATGCGCACTTTGAGACAACTGTAGACGGGAGTCGAGTTTAAGAAATTCGTACCACCACCGTTGAAGAGTTCGATCTTAACTAAGATCGCGATCTTAAATACACGCCGTCTTACAATCGCTCTAAGATCGGCTTTGTGCAAGTGGATTAGGGCAATTGTATGGTGATTGTAAAGTTGATTGTAAGGCCCTAAGATTGATTGTAACTAAGATTGCTCTGTGCAAGTGGGCCCAGGAGATTTTTAATACAACATAGCTCTGGGGGCGGACCTCATACAAGGCCAACCTGATCAAAGGATTTTCAATACAACACAGCTCACCTCATACAATGCCAACCTGATCGAGGGATTTTTAATACAACATAGCTCACCTTATGCAAGGCCAGCTTGATCTAGGGATGTTTAATACAACATAGCTCACCTTATACATGGTCAGCTTGATCTAGGGATGTTTAATACAACATAGCGCTCACCTTACACAATGTCAGCTTGATCTAGGGATGTTTAATACAACATAGCTCACCTTATACAAGGTCAGCTTGATCAAGAGATTTTTAATACAACACAGCTCACCTTATACAAGGCCAACCTGATCGATGGATTTTTAATACAACATAGCTCACCTTATACAAGGCCAGCTTGATCCGGGGGTGTATCTTATTGTACTCCTCAACCCCTCTCTCCATGAGCTCCTTCACCTCCTGTAGGGAGGACATGGGTTTGTACAGGTCAGTCTTGGCATCCTTCTCCGACACGTTGGCGCTGTGGCGCGAGTCTGTCCTGCCCGCCGTCACGATGCCGCTGTCCTGCTCGATCAGGTTGCTGAACATGGGGGGCTTGTTGGAGGTGACCAACTGGATCTGTCCAGGAAAAACAACGAATGACAACAATGCGGACAACTCATGGTAACAACTCCAGTGTAACAGTGTCTTAGGTTCTGTAGTTGTATCCGACATTCCTGAATGGTTCATCTAATCCATCCCTTTCCAAACTTATAATGTAGACATACCTTTCCTGCTGTTCCAGCCTACTGAAAATCCCAACAGTCTAATCTAGGAACATCTCAACAACAACTCAATTTTTCAACAGATTGTCTGGACCACTTTAGACCTACTTGCTGCAATGCAAATTTCAAACTCAGTCATCAATGCTTGGCATGAGCATTACGAAACTACTGGCGACACCACTCACACGAATAAAAGTGCAATATGTTCAGCTAATAAACGTCTGTATATGAACACTGAAAATCCTGAGAGACAACTTGGGTCAGTAGAAAATGCAATATGTTCAGCTAATAAACGTCTGTATTCATATGAACACTGAAAATCCTGAGAGACAACTTGGGTCAGTAGAAAGTGCAATATGTTCAGCTAATAAACGTCTGTATATGAACACTGAAAATCCTGAGAGACAACTTGGGTCAGCAGAAAGTGCAATATGTTCAGCTAATAAACGTCTGTATTCATATGAACACTGAAAATCCTGAGAGACAACTTGGGTCAGCAGAAAGTGCAATATGTTCAGCTAATAAACGTCTGTATTCATATGAACACTGAAAATCCTGAGAGACAACTTGGGTCAGTAGAAAGTGCAATATGTTCAGCTAATAAACGTCTGTAGTCATATGAACACTGAAAATAGTGAGAGACAACTTGGGTCAGTAGAAAGTGCAATATGTTCAGCTAATAAACGTCTGTAGTCATATGAACACTGAAAATAGTGAGAGACAACTTGGGTCAGTAGAAAGTGCAATATGTTCAGCTAATAAACGTCTGTAGTCATATGAATACTGAAAATAGTGAGCGACAACTTGGGTCAGTAGATGGGGATGTTTTTGGTACAGACTGCTATCATTTATTACCTGTTCTTCATTGGTGAACTGTTTCCTCACTGCTGTGGTGAAGGCTTGCTTGAAGCGGCGGAAGTCTACGTCATTGACCATCCGTCGGCCGTAGATCCAGAAACACTCGTGCTGCCACAGGTGGAGGATGTTCTTGCGTGAACAGTCGGGCTGCTGGGACAAACAGATGTTCCTGCAAACAAACACAGGTTTTGTTTGTTTGTTGTTCAATGTCTCACTCAGCAATATATCAGACATATGACAGTGGTTTATAAATAATTGAACCTGGACCAGAAAATCCAATGACTGATATCATGAGCATCAATCAACACAATTAGGATACGATGAAACGTCAGCAAGTCTGACCACCCAATCTTGTTACTTTTTGGGGTGCTGAAGACTAATTCTAACCCACAAACACAGGTGACTACACTTTCAGCTTTCATATATTCCTATAGAAACACAATCTGTATGACTCTAGAGTTGAAGCCCCTGCCAACAGTATACAACTGTAAACAGCAAATTGCCACACATTAGATGACTGAGCCACCACTTGGGTAGAAACTGTAGTTGGCATTTAGTGTCATCACATGGGCGGATCCAGGAATTTTGAGAGGGGTGGGGGTGGGGTGGGGGCGTTGTTTTTTGTTCTTTGTTTTTTTTGAACCCCTGAACCACCCATTGGCTCTGCCAATGCAAAAAAAAAACCTTCAATGTGGTCTTAAGTCATTTTCAAAGGGGTGGTGGGGGTGGGGGTGGTGGTTTGAACCACCTGAACCCCCCCTCTGGATACACCAATGCATCACCAACAGATTAAACCAACTTTTTAATAAATATAGGGATCCAAACTCCAAACAGTTGGTCAAATGGTTGCTGAAATCGGAAGTAGGATAAGAACCATTTGATTCTTACTGGAAATGTTACATTATAGACTTGTATTGAATCATAGACACATCAGACATATTTTAATGACTGACAACTGCATGTTTTTTTCTAACACTAGTAAGATTTGGGCTTACTGAAATAACATATAATAAAATAAGATACATTTGAAAAACTTTCCAATAATTCCATGACCCAAGATGAATACATCATATGATTAATCCATTTTCCTCTAAATCTCCGGCAAAATAAGAATAATGCCTCTCAAATCAGCGTTAACACCCGTATTGTGAGTGTTATTTTAATCTTCAGAACCTAAATAGGGTATTAATAATGACCCCAACTTGTCCCTGAATGCCTTTTTTAAAAAAATGAACACTCCTGACGGGATGCATAATATACTTGAATTGGATGTTCTCTATTGTCAAGAAAAGATCATAATGCAACATAGTTGAAGGAGTTGTGGCAAGAGTACCACATGGCAGCAGGGTTAAAATGGTCCATGTTACCTGAAGATGGTGGACAGATCCCTGGTGGTGAAAATGTAGTGGCATCGAGGAGCTGTAGGGAGGAACATGGTCCTCAGCCTATCCTGGAGTTCCACTGTTACCTTGACGATGAGGCTGACACACGACTTGACTGTATCCTCTAGTCGGGTGCTCTGATGAACCAGAAATACATTAGTGAGTCTGTGTACGAGTATGTGTATGAGTGTGAGTGTGAGTGTAAGTGTGAGTGTAAGTGAGTGTAAGTGTAAGTGTAAGTGTGAGTGTAAATGTGAGTGTGAGTGTAAGTGTAAGTGAGTGTAAGTGTGAGTGTAAGTGTGAGTGTAAGTGTGAGTGTAAGTGTAAGTGTAAGTGAGTGTAAGTAAGTGTGAGTGTGAGTGAATGAGTGAGTGAGTGTGTGTGTGTGTGTGTGTGTGTGTGAGTGTCAGTGTGAGTGTCAGTGTACCAGTTGCTCCGAACAGTGTTTAAGTAATGTCATGATGTACCAGCTTATTGAAATTCTTCAAAGGCATTTAGAAGTTGGTGTAGTAATACAAGACAAATCTTATCACCATTATTCACCTGAAGAAGGGGCAAGAACTAGCCCTGAAACGTTGTGAAAAATAAACCAAGAAGTTTTTATCCATAAGATTTGTCTTGTATTACCAGCTTAATGTCTAGGACAAGCCCTAACTGATGCATGCAGTGTCAGATATTTTACCACTTTGGTAAAACCCATAGAACACTACGTTACATGCAGGTCAACACTACGGAACCCATACCCACCTTGTCGTCGTGGATGCTGCTGCCGTGGTGTGACGAGGACACAATGGAGTCAGGAGTGACGAAGTGTGTGTGTAGGAGAGTAGTGAATATAGTCTGTAGCTCAGTGCTCCTGTACAGACACACGATAGGCAAGTGCTAACACATAGAACTCACAATAGAACTCCAGCAAGACAAGAGAAATCATTCAGCTTCAGAAAGCCATGCAATAATCAGAAACTTACAATGCAGTAAAAGACGGCAGTGATGTGGAATGGAATCCTGTAGTGGTAAGCCCCTAAGTAATAAATTCACCTCAATACAGCTTAGTTCTATATTTTCTCAATTAGTGAAAATCTGACTTGCACCATCTACATAAGAACTGACTGACTGACTGAGTTTAGTTTTACGCCGCTTTTAGCAATATTCCAGCAATATCATGGCGGGGGACACCAGAAATAGTCTTCACACATTGTGCCCATGTGGGGAATCAAACCCGGGTCTTCGGCGTGACAAGCCAACGCTTTAACCACTAGGCTACCCCACCGCCCCATCTACATAAGAATCACCAATTGATTTCCAAGAATAAGAGATGAACATTATGCTTTCAGTTAAGATCTACGCTACCTGTAGATTCAACTATGTTAAAATGAATAGGGAACTAATCATGCACAACGAATCAGAAAGATTAATTTGATTGAAAAATTATCTTCCATGGTCATATGGTCATCAAATCATTGTTTTCAAATCAGAGGTGATTATTATTATTGGAAACCTCTGATTATTTCATTAGAATTGAGAATTGCCTTGATTCATAGGAGAATAAGGATTTGCTTGTGTGAGATAACAATTTTCCTACTAAACCTATTTCCATGCTGTGAATCTATTTGGACAATGCAAAATAACATTGTGCTTATTTGTATGCAATAAAAGAAAATCAAATGCCAAAGCAAGTAAGACAACATCAAATGCTTAGAAAATGTAACGAAAATTAAATTAAACCAATTGTTTGAAACAAAAACTTGAAAACTTGTGGTGACTGGTCTTGACCTAGAACACAGAACCCCTACCCTGGGTATGGACAACCAAATATGGCAAAGTGCCGGAGAAGTCTCTGGCTGAGCTTGGGCACGCTGGCTGTCGTATGGGGGTTGATGGTGGTGACGTAGGTGACGTTCTTCACATAGTGCCAGGCGTGTGATGCTGGGGAGTAGAAGCCGCCATCATCAAGGTGCTCTCGCACCAGCTCCGTGGCCGTCTGGAAGCCGTACTTGTCAACCTGAATACATACAACAGGTGCTTGAATATCTCCAGACATATTTAAGTGTAAGTGGGACTTCTTTGAACAGCATTTTAGGCTATAGACAACTGAAAAAAAGTTAAAGAGGAGCTGGTTTTCTTCGCATGGCCCCAGGTAAATTATTATGACATGACATGCCATATCATATTTGGTTTGGCTTCCTTTGGTTGTTGTTTAATGCCGCACTCTGCAATATTCAGGCTATATGGCGGCAGTCTGTAAATAATCAAGTCTGGACCAGACAATCATGTTACTAACAGCATAATCATCGATCAATGTTATAAATGACAAAATAGGAATGCTTTAACTTCTTTTTAAAGTTATTTATCAAAGCATGGATTTGATGTGTAAGAAATAGTGGTGGTCCGATTAATTGAAATAATCGAAGATTGGTCGCAGTGACTATACGACCAAGCAATCGATCATGTTTTCTCATAATCGAACACAAACAATTCTAGAACACTTGTTTTCATTAACAGTATTTTCACTAGGTTGGTTTTGTCTGTTACATTTCATAAGCACTACAAGCTCATTCCAAGTCATGATTGAATTTATCTTAAAGACTCTAAGAAATTTATGTTCCTCCAGACTAGTCATCCTTTAAAGATGTGAAATTTTGCCCCAAAAACCCCCAAAGAACTACATGTTTTTTTCCTTATATACTTGTGTGCATTAACACATTTCATAAATGACGCTAACCAATTATTTTCGATGATTGATCGGTTGTAATGAACCAATCATCAATTATGAGATTTTAACCAATTCCCAACACTAGTAAGAAAAGGACAAAGTTGATATGTCATACATAGATGACAAGAGTTATCAAACCCACAAAATGGGTAAGTGCTGGCAGACCAAGGATCAGTGACAGAGAGAACCCAGGATTCAGAAACACCATCAGCAGATCCTGGCATGACAAGGGATGCAACTCCGCCAAACAACTTGTTGCAACATAAATCCCATAAAAAAATATCTCAAAGCCATTGCCTGCATATCACCGTCTCAAATGAAAAAGGTTCTCAACTACCAGCATTCTCTTCCCACAGAGGTTACTCCTGTCATATCTTCCTACGTAACCTCTGTTCTAATACAGCCCTTTCATGGTGTGAGCGTTCAAGACTCGTGATTGGAGGCAATCAGATTTAGTTGTGCAATCAGCGACGTTGTTTCAAAACTGATCATTCGCAAGGCCTCAGTAATTTCCGTATGCTTCAAGAAAACTAAACTTCTTCCCCTGCGCGATGCGCAAACATTTCTTCTAGACAGAACTCAGTCATGTTATGGCAGATCAGTGGCGTCTCCATCGCCCTCGTTGACAACGGACAAGCTAGCCATTAAACGTCTTGTGTGTAACATCAACACAAGTCCCCGGCAGATGGGGGATATTTGTGGCCCCACATTTGCTTGTGTTAGTCAAGTTGAATCTAAGTCGATGTAACACGTGTTCTGATTGGATAGAAAGAAGGGAGATAATTCGGGTTGCGATCTTTTGCCGCTAAGGGGATTTTACGAGAACCGGGAAATATGGCCGTATTAGAACAGAGGTGCAAAGGAAGATATGACAGGTAACCTCTGTGGGAAGAGAATGAACTACCAGGTGACTTCAAGTGATCTGCTGACATTTCTTCAACATAAACAACCTGAATGTCAAGTTTTGTCCCTAACTATACCTGAGATAAGTTGAGGTCATCCACGAGACACAGGAGCCTCTTGTTGCCCTTTGGAACGTATGTTCTACCATGTTTCCACTCCAGCCTCTCGTCCAGGCGTTCATACAGGAGACGTGCATTCAAGAACCTGTAACAATTGAAGTTACACTATTTTTGCCAATCCTCGGGTAACATCATTTTTTGTGATTCACATGGTGAGTGAGTGAGTGAGTTTAGTTTTTTAAGACGCACTCAGCAATATTCCAGCTATATGGCAGCGGTCTGTAAATAATCGAGTCTGGACCAGACAATCCAGTGATCAACATGATGAGCATCGATCTACGCAATTGGGAACCGATGACATGTGTCAACCAAGCCAACCGGCCTGACCACCCGATCCCGTTAGTCGGCTCTTACGACAAGCATGAGTTACTGAAAATCAATATTCTAACCCGGACCTTCACGGGTGATTCACATGGTAGTCTCAGGAGGTGCCTGTGAGTTCATTGAGATCAACATAAGCTGGACTACAATGTTGTTTGGTTAATACTGCTAATTGTTGTTACCTGGATATTTCACTATACTACTTTTTGTATGATGATACTTTATAAAAATCAAATGTAACATGTGTCGGGTTCGGGACTACACCTTCTTAGTACTCATCATGGTTGTCTACTATTTCATCCAACCATATTCATATGCCATCCTGTATGCTTCACTGAAATGAATAAAAATATTGAAAAAAAATAAAAAAATTGTTGTTACCTGTTTGCGTACACTGTGAGTGACAGCACTTCGGCCACCTCCCCGGAACACACAGTTCGGATTCTCTCATTGATGATGGAGGTTTTCCCACAGCCATTTTCCCCAACCAGCATCACCGGTTTACCCGCATCAGACAGCAGGCCCAGCAGATGCAGGAGTTGCTGGAGAGGGAAGAGTGATCATCATCATCATCATCATCATCATCATCATCATCATCATCAAACATTGCTACCAGCAGCAGCAGCAACAACTACTAAACTCATCATCATGATGACTGTGATTATGTCAACATCAATATCATCATCATCATCATCATCATCAAACATTGCTACCAGCAGCAGCAGCAACAACTACGAAACTCATCATCATGATGACTGTGATTATGTCAACATCAATATTACAATAACCACCACCACCACACTATCATCATCATCAAACATTTCTACCATCTGCAGCAGCAACATCTACCAAAGTCATCATCACCATCACCACCATCATCAATATCATCATCATCATCATCATCATCAAACATTTCTACCATCTGCAGCAGCAACATCTGCCAAAGTCATCATCACCATCACCACCATCATTATCATAATTGTCATCATCATCATAGTCGTCGTTGACGTCGTCAGCAGCGTCGTCATCATTATCATCATCATCATCAAACATTTCTACCATCTGCAGCAGCAACATCTACCAAAGTCATCATCACCATCACCACCATCATCATCATAATTGTCATCATCATCATCATCATCATTTTGTCGTTGACGTTGTCGTCAGCGTCATCTTCATCATCATCATCATCATCATCATCATCAAAACAATGCTACCATCTGCAGCAGCAACATCCACCAAAGTCATCATAATGATCACCCACATAATGTCAGCAACACAAACTTTAATAACCACCAACATCATCACCATCATTGCATGACTATCTCAAAAGGTAGAAGAGAACAAGGTGACCCAATCTACAGAATCCTATGAAAGCATGTGTCTCCTATGACTCACCTCAATGTGGACTGTGTGGACAAAAGCATCCGCTGGGATACCTTCATGTGGCGTGCCTGTGTAGGAGGGGACGATGTCGCTCCATCTACAGAACTCATGAGTCTCACTGTCGACCAGGTAGTCAAACACCTACAAACAAGCATAATGGTAGTCAGTGATGAACAACCTGTCAATCAATTCGGGAGTAACTCACTTACATCAGGCCTTGATCCTGATATATAGAGAATCTCACCCGAGTGTCTTTTTATATCAAATGTATCACCACGAGTTGATAAAGTAACAAATAGAATATTTTTACTTTTATCAACGAGTGTTGATATATTTGATATCAGAAGACACGAGGGTGAGATTCTATTTATCATCAAAAATCACTCTTCATTAGTTTTCAATGAAAAATGTACATCTCTGAACACAGTACTGCCATTAGATTTGCAGTGCAGCGATGTCATAACATTGTGACGTCAACAAGTTCATGACGTCATAGCATTGTCAGGGCATTGTACAAAATCTACTGTGTCTGATCTCACACAAGCGATATCTACTGTGGAACACAGTTTTGGATGATAAATTTTTGTTATTACACAACAGGAACAACTGAAAATCATCCAACCAAGTGGTCATACAGATTATAACTTGAGCCATTTGTCAGAGTCGATCAATATTCCAAGGCAAGTATAGGCTATTAGGTTTAAAAGACATTTACCGACACTAAAATATTGACAGCTATTTCCATAAATCCAACAAGTGGCATTTTCAGAAGCTGGAAAGTCAGATCAGGACAATCTTTATGGATGATCATCTTTTTTATTCAAGTGATGCAGCGATGCAGGGATACCTGCTTGACAACGCTATAAGAATCTGTATCGAGACGTTGCATCACCTGAATAAAGAAGTTGCTCATCCATAAAGTTTGTCCTATCCATAAATTCAACATTAGTTTGCAGAACGCCATATAAAGTCTGAACAGAATCTAGAAGTGATACACATAACAGGTGAGAAGTTATGGACGCCAACTTCTTTATTGTGAGGAACACAAAGTTTTGGAGTATATTCTCAGTGTTCACAAATGGTGTTTCAAAGTAACAGGACATTGGGTCCTGTAAGTTTCAGATGTCTGTCTGACCCACTGAAAATTCACAGGACCCATAGAATAAAATTAAACACACATTTCAGATTTAACATTTCTTATGATTGGCATTGAAATTATTAACACACGTAAGATTTATAAACAGCAAACAAGTGTCACATGTCACATAAAACAACTTCAGTCAAAGTCATTGTGAAATATACAGTCAGACGCTTGGGTCGGCGGGTTGTAGACTTCTGTCTGACCGTTGGCGAATCTGCCGGATTTGTCAGAGGGTCAGACGCTATTCGTGAACATTGTATTCTTACTCCTTCATCAGGTGAAAGCCAAATGTGTAATAAAGATATGATATTCCCAATAGCAGAGAAACAAATTGTATGAGTTGACAACTTCTTTATTGCAAAAGATGCGACATTCCGTGTAAATCCCAACACCATTATCAAGCAAGCGGTGGTGTGAGGTGAGGTGGTGTGAGGTGAGGTGAGGTGAGGTGAGGTGAGGTGAGGTGAGATGGGGTTTAATGTCGTACTTGAGAACATTTCACACATATGACGACGTGCCTGCGTGTGTATGTGAGGCTGCTTGTACTAGCCCAGACGTAAGCTGGTGTTAAAGTGCTAGCTCACTGAGGTACCATGCCGCAGTTAAACATTAATACCCCACTCAGACACATTATACTGACTCCAAGCCGACCAGTCCTTGTTGTACCCATTAATGCAGAGCGCGCCAGGCAAGGTCCAACAAGTACCATATTTTAACGTCAGTTGGTATGACGTGGCCGGGGATCGAACCCGCGACCTTCCATCTCCAGTGGTGGTGTTAGCATCAACATCGAAACATTGCATCTATTTGTCAATCCAAAAATTTGTTGCTCTTCATGATGCCAGCTTTTAGATGCCACTTAAAGTTCCTAGTAGCATTTAAAGTTCCCAATAGCATTTAAAGTTCCCAATAGTATAAGGCAGACACCAGCAGGTTACAAAATCACTTGTTCCTAATTTGAGTGAAGGTCTGCTCTACCCTGGAATCAGCAGGCCCAACTCATCACTCTGTCCTGAAGATTGTACTCACTGTGCCATCTTCTGGGTAGTCAATGTACGTCTCGAACTGTTCCTTCCACCACTGGCTGAAAGACTCTCTGTGTTCTAGGGACAGTGTTCCTCCAAATGACCACACACAGGCAAAGTTGAAGTAGCGTTCATACTCCACGTCACTCAGGTCAGGGTAGGGATTCACTAGAGACTGAAACAAACACGTTATCCTTGATTCATAGATTCAAATACATGGCCTACACTATGAATTTTGATAAAACAGAATCGCAAGTCATTTCATTAAGCAACAAGATCTGTTCTCATGGCTTTTTATTATACTCAAGGCTTCACCAGCAAACATTATCCAGTTTCAAGGCCTTTAACCTCCTGGATGCCAGTGGGTTGATATCAGAAAATAAATTAGAAGTCTTTTCGGGTCACTTAAAACATTTTCAAGCCCTTTAAAAGCAGAATTTGAATTGAAGACATTTCAAATCACGTTATCCAGTTTCAGGGCCTTCAGGGGTGGTGGATAGCCCGATGGTTAAAGTGCAGGGATTGGGAAAGGCAGGGGCCATGGGCCATTTTGCACATTAGAATAAAAAATGGCCCATTAAAATTTTGAAGTTTACTATTAATACAAGGGCAGTGGCCCATTCTAAATTCAGAAAATGGCTAACAATCCTGAAAATGGCCCATTGTCAAAGTTCTTCTTCCCAATCCCTGAAAGTGTTTGTGCATCATGCCAAAGATCCTGGGTTTGATACCCAAGTAGCATAAGATAGGTAGTACCATACATTAACAGAAACTTATATATCTTAGCTCTAAAGCGGCATAATCTAGGCAAACTACCCCACATGGGTACAAAGTGTGAAGCCCATTTCTGAAGTCCCATTGGTATTGATGAAATATATCTAAAAGCGCCATAAAAGCAAACTCACTAACTCAAGGCCTTAAAAAGCAAACTCTCAATTCAAGGCCTTTTCTTAGCCACACTATGTATGTTTGAAGGCTTTCTTAAACCAACGTGTACCAGGTGTCCTGCGGTGTACTATCAGTAGAGACCTACCTCCAGCAGGTTGCAGAAAGTGTGCACCATGTTCTCAGGCGTGTGTTGTATGACTCTCTTTGTAGGTCAGATGACCAGTGGTCTTCTTCTGGCCAAACATTGGGGGCTGTGTACACTCTGTCAAGAACATCAGCACCTTCTCTATATAGCTGTTACACAGACTGGACAGCAGGTCTCGGTCAGCTTCGGACCGATGCTCCAGCCACTGTACCAGCATCAGCTTCCAGCCTACATCAGATGTGTTCATGCACACTACTCCAACATTGGCCAGGACAGAGGGGCTCAGATGTTCCAGAGACTCTTGCTGTAAGTGAACATAGTTTGGTTATTTGAGAAAAATCATCCACTGGTACAAACTCAATTTTTGGTAAACTTACGTCATTGACAGATTACAATTGAAAATTAAAACTACAATGTCTTTATTGTTTTAACTAAATGCCTGTATGTTCACAATCCAATGCTACGTACCGCCATACATAAACATACAGAATTAGGCCCATTTGAATACAGTAATAACTGAGATAAACAGATGTAATTCAACTCATTAAAATTTAGCACCAGACAAGAACAACTAGTCAACCTTCGTTGACTAGAGATTCCCTACAAGGGAAGGGAGGTAACTCTGTGTAATCTGTCTGACTACAGTTTTGATAAACTTACGTCATTGACAGATTACAATTGAAAATTAAAACAACAATGTCTTTATTGTTTTAACTAAATGCCTCTATAGTGAGTAAGAGACATGATAAAGCAATCTGCCATATTAACATGTCAAACATTTTTTAAACTCTCAAAAAACACAATAGCACCAGACAAGAACAACTAGTCAACCTTTGTTGACTAGAGATTCCCTACAAGGGAAGGGAGGTAACTCTGTGTAATCTGTCTGACTACAGATAAAGACAGGAAGATTTCAAGACCTATACTGGTCTCCACTGGATTAGACCCGTGAAGATCCGGGTTAGAATTGGTCTTCAGTAACCCATGCTTGTCGTAAGAGGAGACTAACGGGATTGGGTGATCAGGCTCACTGACTTGGTTGACACATGTCATTGTATCCCATGCTGTTGTATCCAGACTTGAACGTCTGGTCCTTACTAGATTATTTACAGACCATCACCATACAGCTGAAATATTGCTGAGTGCGGTGTTAAACAACAAACCAACCAACTCCATTGGATTAACTATTTACAGTTATTCAATAATATTATACGCATGCCAATAATGGTTGTCACACTCCCCCGCTCCACCCCCCCCACCCCCACCCCTCTCCAATAAAAATATTGATGGGGGTGACAACCATTATTGGTATGAGTATATTTTAGCTATATGGCGGCGGCCTGTAGACGATCAAGCCTGGAGTGAGTGAGTGAGTTTAGTTTTATGCCGCACTCAGCAATATTCCAGCTATATGGCGTCAGTCTGTAAATAATCGAGTCTGGACCAGACAATCCAGTGATCATCATCATGAACATCGATCTGCGCAATTGGGAACCGATGACATGTGTCAACCAAGTCAGCGAGCCTGACCACCCGACCCTGTTAGTCGCCTCTTACGACAAGCATAGTGACGCCTTCTGTGACAAGCATGGGTTGCTGAAGACCTATTCTACCCCAGATCTTCACGGGTCAGTAGGTTAGACTTGCCTAATTCTCTAATCAAGCCTGGACCAGACAATCCAGTGATCAACAGCATGAGCATCGACCTACACAACTGGGATACAACCAAATCAGCCTGACCACCTGATCATGTTAGTCACCTGTTACGACAAGCATGGGTTGCTGAATTCTAACCCGGATCTTCATAGGTCCAAATTACACGAAAAAAAACAAAAAAACATCCACTTACAAACTCAGAGGCATTATAAATTAAAGATGTAAAATGGTCTCTGCTTGGGTCAAGTGTACGAGTCTAACTGTACATCTTGCGTGCTGTAACCACAGATTGTGAGACAGTCTATCAACAGCATCAGTGAATGAACAAGTTCAAACTGAAAACAACATTAGTAGTATTTCAGCAATACTGTCAACAGAGAATGTTAAATATGTGTCCCATTGTTAAACTGTAAATGATGGACAGCATTAAAATTATATATAATATGACTATGACATTAGGAATGACAATCCTCTCATTGCCAGAACCTACCTCCAAGATGAACCTCAGTGTGTCTGGAATGACAATAATCTCATTGCCAGAACCTACCTCCAAGATGAACCTCAGTGTGTTTGGAATGACAATCCTCTCATTGCCAGAACCTACCTCCAAGATGAACCTCAGTGTGCCTGGAATGACAATAATCTCATTGCCAGAACCTACCTCCAAGATGAACCTCAGTGTGTCTGGAATGACAATCCTCTCATTGCCAGAACCTACCTCCAAGATGAACCTCAGTGTGTCTGGAATGACAATCCTCTCATTGCCAGAACCTACCTCCAAGATGAACCTCAGTGTGTCTGGAATGACAATCCTCTCATTGCCAGAACCTACCTCCAAGATGAACCTCAGTGTGTCTGGAATGACAATCCTCTCATTGCCAGAACCTACCTCCGAGATGAACCTCAGTGTGTCTGGAATGACAATAATCTCATTGCCAGAACCTACCTCCAAGATGAACCTCAGTGTGTTTGGAATGACAATCCTCTCATTGCTAGAACCTACCTCCAAGATGAACCTCAGTGTGTCTGGAATGACAATCCTCTCATTGTCTGAACCTACCTCTCCAGATGAACCTCAGTGTGTCTGGAATGACAATCCTCTCATTGCCAGAACCTACCTCCAAGATGAACCTCAGTGTGTCTGGAATGACAATCCTCTCATTGCCAGAACCTACCTCCAAGATGAACCTCAGCGTGTCTGGAATGACAATCCTCTCATTGCCAGAACCTACCTCCAAGATGAACCTCAGTGTGTATGGAATGACAATAATCTCATTGCCAGAACCTACCTCCCAGATGAAGCTCAGTGTGTCTGTAATGGCAATCAACTCATTGTCTGTACCTACCTCCCAGATGAACCTCAGCATGTCTTGAATGACAATCCTCTCATTGCCAGAACCTACCTCCCAGATGAACCTCATTGTGTCTGGAATGACAATCCTCTCATTGTTGGCCAGCACTACGGATCCGTTGTGTATGAGGCAGTTCTGTAGAATCTCCATCTGGGATGGGTCCGTCTGGTGAAACACACAACATGTAATACCAAATCTAAACACAGACATTCAGTTTTACCAAATTCTGGACAGCGAGTATAGAAGTCCCACAATAATAATTATCAAATTTTGCAGTCCAGATTCATTACATTACAGCACCCTCATATTTCCTGCAAGAACCCTTGACATTCATTAGCAGGTGCTCTGCATGGGCTGTGTGTTTTTAAAGTAGAGGCAAAAACATGCTTTGGTTCTTGCAATCAGTTTTCAAGTCATAGCACAGTGTTAAACTCTCAGATTAAAGTTAGTTATCACCAATTGGTTTATTTAATTCATTGGAAGCTGTGAATGAAACCTAAGCACATGAACGATGTTTTTTTACCAGAGCAGTAATATAATGCTCTGGTCATGATTTAGGTGCATATTTGGAACTTAATAAATATTATTACCTACGAGGGCAAACATATCGGGGTTCATAATTTTCATACCATGCCCTGGGGCAAAATATCACTTTGTCATGGTGACGTGATCTCATGAACAATGTTATGACATCACATTTCTTCTATGACGTTGTGTTCTCATGCGGGTATCCAGCCTATGCTTAAAAGTAGATTTGGGTTTATTTTCCTCAATTTGATGACTTCGGTAATAAAGAGAATATTATATTCGTGCCAATATCACATTATGTTTACTACACTCGTGCCTAAATATCGGTATATCCCTCGCTCTCGCTTGGGAAATACCAACATTTAGGCACTCGTGTCGTAAACATATTATGAGATGGGCACTCATATAATATCCTCTATTTATGTTAAAAGGCACATTTCATATCATTATTATCATTATTGTTGGTATCATTACCTGTCCATCGAGTTGCATAATCTTCATGGTAGGTTTGCAGTGGACATCATAGTTCACTGATGCAGGTTGGATACAGAATTTCCTCAGCAGTGTCGTCAGTAGTCCTTCCTTCCACTCCCTGGAAAAACTCACAGGTTCAAGATCAACATCTAACAATCAGTATATCTTTATCAAATTCTAATTTCATGACCTATAATTTCTAAATCTGTCAGAAAAGATTTAGTCTGTGATTCTAGTCACCAGTCCTAAGTGTAACCACATAGAATTAGTATAAAAACAAAACTTGCACAATTTCAGCACAATTTCATGTGATACAGTAGAATTTAGTGACAATAGTCTTTTGTCCCCTTGCATAATTTATTCAGTCGAGCAGCTCAGGTAAAACTGTCCGAAATTTTTAGAATGATGCCATGTTAGAGCCATGTTTGTAAAGCCAACAAACCCACAGGTTTTGGACAGGGGGTTAACTGCAGTAGTCCAGAGTTTGGTTTTATGCCGCTTTTAGCAATATTCCAGCAACATCACGGCGGGGGACACCAGAAATGGGCTTCACACATTGTACCCATGTGAGGATTCGAACCCGGGTCTTCGGCGTGACGAGCCAACGCTTTAACCATTAGGCTACCCCACCGCACCCTGCAGTTCTGAAGACTTGGCCTATATGAGTGTGGGTGTTGCTGTCTATACTGACCTGGTCTTGGGGTGGAGGTAGCCCATGAGTTCCTCGGACTCTACGGCCTTGGTGAACACTGTCTGAATACTGATCATCTTCCCCAGCTCCCTCTCGGCCACCGCAAACGTCTTGATACACTCACTCTTGCCACATCCAGGAGGACCAGCAACGATTATCTGGAACACAAAGGTTGGGGAGTTCAGTGAGTTGATGGACGCTATAGCAACGGACTTTGACAACATGATTCATTTGGAAATGTTCTTGTGTCCAGTAGAAGTTGCTAGGAACATTATTTTGCTTACACAGGGAACATTATTTGAGCTGTTTATGCAGGGACCAGGAACATTATTATTTGCAATGTTCATAAATGAACAGGAACATTATTTGAGAAGTTCATACAGGAACAGGAACATTATTAGTTGCTATGTTCATACAGGAACAGGAACATTATTACTAGCTACGTTTGTACAGAGACAGGAACATTATATTTGAGATGTTCATACAGGAACAGGAACACTATTACTTTCTACGTTCGTACAGAGACAGGAACATTATGTGAGAAGTTCATACAAGAACAGGAACATTATTTAAATCCTATGTTCATACAGGAACAGGAACATTATTTGAGCTGTTAATACAGGGACCAGGAACATTATTTGAGCTGTTTATACAGGGACCCGGAACAAAATTACTTACAATGTTAATACAGAGACAGGAACATTATTTGAGCTTTTTTAATACAAGGACAGGAACATTATTTGAATGTTTATACAGGAACAGGACTCAGACTGACTGACTGAGTTTGGTTTTACGCCGCTTTTAGCAATATTCCAGCAACATCACGGCAGGGGACACCAGAAATGGGCTTCACACATTGTACCCATGTGGGGATTCGAACCCGGGTCTTAGGCGTGACGAGCCAACGCTTTAACCACTAGGCTACCCCACCGCCCCTTACAGGAACAGGAACATTATTATGTGCTATGTTCATACAGGGACAAGAACATTATTTGCAATGAATGTTCATACATGGACAGATTATTTGAACTGTTCAAACAGCTCTAAAGCATTATTTGTTTTGCTCAAAGAGTGACAGGAATATTACTTGCATTTTAAAACATTGACAAAAACATGGAACAGGAACATTATTTGCATTGTTCAAACAGGAACAGACACAATTCACACTGTGACAGAAACATTATTTAGGACCGAAGTCCTAGAAATTTGCAGGAGTCAAGCTGCCAAACACTGTCACCCATCCAAGGACTCTCCTCGCCCAACATTGTTTAACATCACCTGATTTGTGCACAAAACCATACACCACCTCTAGATGGTCGAGTTGGTTTACATATTCTAATTATTCAGACAAATCAGTAAATCTACAAGGACCCACACGGAGAACATTTTCCATGAAATTTGATCTACTTTGTCACAGGAACACTGGAGAACTACTGACCGTCTGATGGGCAGCGTTGAGTTGAGCCAGCTGGACAACTCTTGCCTGGAATGCCGCACCAGGAAGGAGACCAAGGTCTTCTGTTGCCACGGCGATGGCATCCTGCATGTTGTCCATCGCCTCCTTGGCATCTTGATCTAACAAAGCACTGAACCGGTCAGCGTGGGCGAGGGTCACCACGGGAGTGTTCAAGTTCAGTGAATCTGACAACACAACAAGACGAGCATGAATCAAAGTGGAACTGATATTTCTGGGTGAAACAAAGTTTCAGTTTTGACGTTTTGTTTGTCAGATATTAGGTGAAGTGGACAGGGTTTGACACTGTATTCAAGACTACTGCACTTGCACAGCAACATGTGTGCATGGTAGAGTTTACTTGTATGGGTTAATGCTGTTTCATAGTGCCAGATCACTTATAGTCCGTTTCACTTCATTTGAGACCGATGAATTGCTCACTAACACAAAATCTCATACATGCAACAAAATCAAACTTTGCAGTCACGTGAAATCAACAGAACAACTCTGATGATTTGTCTCATAATTTTGGACACCCAAATAAAAAAGTTGTTTAACAAACGATCATTATTTTGTTGTCGCTTTTCGCTGTGGCAACGCTGTTTCTTACGAGGGAGGAACACTTGCTGGTAGGACAGTCAGGTAATCAACAAGCGTGTGCAGTGAAATCTCAATTTCACACGTACAACTCGCACACCTGGCTGTTCTACCAGCAAGTGGTCCCCCTCGTAAGAAATAGCAGTAACTGACAACAAAATAATGATCGTTTGTTAAACAACTTTTTTATTCGGGTTAATGAAGATCATTATTTTAACCCGTGTTTTAAGGGCGAGTGAGAGTGAGGTTTAACACTGTTTTGAACAACGGTTTGTCAGCTAATGATGAAGGAAATAAGTGACTTGGGTTGATGAATTTGGAGAACAGGAGGGAAGGTTTTAATTTGATATCCCTCATGTGAAAATACTGTAAATATATGTGTGCACTACGATATGAAATTTGCTAAGATTCAAACCCAGACTTTTTGCATGACCAGCAAATGCTTAACTATCTCTTTTGTATTAACAGTTTTTGGCTTGTTGTTTAATGCCACGCAATATTCCAGCTCCATGGCGACGGTCTGTAAATAAACGAGTCTGGACCAGCCAATCCAGTGATTAACAGCACGATCTATGCAGTTTGGATGTGATAACATGTGTCAACCATGTCAGCAAGCCAGACCATACGATCCCGTTAGTCACCCCTTACAAGTATGGGTTGCTGAAGATCAATCTTAATCCGGATCTTCATGGGAGTGTATTTACAGTAAGTGTATAGAATGTCAACAACAAATAATATCAAATCAATATTAGAGTAGGATAAACATACAAATGAATAAATAAAGACATGCATGCAGAAAAAGAAACAAACTGTGTGAAACTAAAACATCTTGTTAAAAGATGCTGAACTTCATGCAGTGGTATGCACATGAACCTGGAACCAACAGACTCACCCTGATTGTGATCTATCTCCCCGAAACAGGTGTGTAGGTCAGCACATAGCATACAAGTTGTTTGTTAGTTAGTTGTCAGCACACACTCATTCACAATGTGATTTGGCAGAACATTAATTGTGAATTTATAATGCACCTTTTCCATGTATAAGGCACATGCTCAAAGCGCTAACACACAATCTGATTATTATTACCCGGATAACCCAAGCTGCCTGTTAGGCGCTAGAAGGTTAATAGTCACCTTCCAGGGCCTAGATTTTCGAAGCTCTCTTAGCGCTAAGATAGTTGTAAGTGCCATTCATTAACATTAACTTATAACTATATTAGCGGAAATCTAGGCCCTGGACTGAAGTCCAAAAAACTCTCAGAAGTCAAGCTGCCAAACAGTCACCCATCCAAGGACTCTCAGCGTCCAACAGTGGTTCAACTGATTTGTGATCTGAGCTCTATGCACAGAACCATCAGTCACCGTGTTTGTGTTTTAGGGGTAAATGTTAAAGAAATTAGGTGTCAGCGATATAGCAGAGACAGTTTTTTAGTTCACATGAGAGTGACTTTGAAAATACTGAAACATTTAAAAATGGTGCATCTTCAGTTACTGTGTTCATGCACGTGTTCAGATTGCTGTTGTACAAAGTGATCTTTGGGCTAAGGTGATCGTAAGTCACATACCTTAGACTTACGACTGGCATACCGCTAAGGTTGTTTTGTACAATGGCACCCAGGTCTGTACACATTAACAAACTGTGGCCTTTAAGGGACAAGAGATGTCAAATAGTTAGACAAACAATACCTTTGAGAGACTTCTGTGAGTCGTGACTGCGTGCTGTGCGGAGACGGAGATCAGAGCGGAGGGTGAAGAGGGAGTCATTGTTCTGCTGGAACACCTGTGAGTCTCCGCCGAACATCATGGGGATGTTGACATCAGGCCACAGGTCGGACAGCAGGGTGGCAAGAACACTGGCGTCGCGGGTCTGCATGCGAGGCATGAAGGTGTTACGGAGCGCCGTCACCAGAGCTTCCTCCTCCAGCTGCCTCTTCTCATCCAGCTGGCTGCTGCTGCTGTTCAGGATCACTGGCTCCACACCTGTACAGCATCACAATAGTACTAATGATAATAATAATAGCATGGACACTTACATAGCACTGAAATCCACGCCACAGGGACATGCTCTAAGTGCATAGAACATAATGGACATTTAACCCTGGATAAACCAAGCTGCCTGCCAGGCAGATGAAGGTTAGTTGTCATAAGACTTATCCCACCAGGTACCCATTTTCTGCTGAGTGAACAGAGGCAGTTTTGAACAAACTCACTTGCGTAAGGTGAGACCACATGTAAACGTGCTTCATTGTGGAGCAAGACAGAAGTCCTAGAAACACTCAGGAGTCAAGCTGCCAAACTCCATCTTGGACATTAAGAGTGTTACACTGCCATTCTATTACAGCAAATACTGTATTTCCTACATGATGCAGATTGAAACTACAGATGGTCATTGTGACACCCAATCTGTACCCGCCAACTCTTTTACAACGTATATTGTTAAACAGACAGTTTTCAGAAACAGGGGCAGGGTTTTATGTGCCTCGCAATTGTGCGGCTAGTACACACAAATGTAGAAAACAAATTTCACTGAGTCCAGAGGTACACATGATATTATTCTGACTGACTGAGTTTGATTTTACGCCGCTTTTAGCAATATTCCAGCAACATCACGGCGGGGGACACCAGAAATGGGTTTCACACATTGTACCCATCCGGGTATTTGAACCCAGGACGGGCGCGTGAAAGCGCTTTAACCACTAGGCTTTAACCTGATATTATTCACTGTACCCACAACACATCTAAGACTTTTATGTTTCAGAGCTGTACCCATATCACACATCTAAGACTTTGCTAATGTGTTTCCAGAGCTCTAAAGAAATTATCTACATCATTTCATCCATCAGTCCACATGATCAATTAAATTCATTCCAGGCTCTAAAGAAATTATGAAAACATACAGTTTTCTACACTCCAGTTACATCACAGGACCCTTGTATTGCCTGTAAGCACCCTTAAAACTAATGATTAGCGGGTCCCTGGGACCCCATGACCCCCATGAGTCGAGGTATGTAGAATATATTTTCTCAGTAATATTCAAGTAAATAACCACAAATACAATCAGCATCTACTACACAACAGCCAGAACCACTGAAACACTGTCAGTTACTGAACTTTAATAAGAAACTTTCAATTCTATGGCTGCAAAGGAAGAACTGAATAAAAGACAAACATTTAAATAATCTATTCATTTAAACTTGTTTAGGCCTCTTCATGACTGACTGAATTTAAACGAATTTATGAAAACTGATGCTAAGGATGCTTTTATTACTGCATCTACTTCACACATGTTTGAAAGACCTTTGGCCAAACAAGACTTAATTACAAGATGACAAAATACCTCCTCAAAAATCATTTGAGGCATTTGAATATTTCTGGTTCTAAAAATAGATTCTTTTTTCGCCAAGGTAGATAACTGAACATAAATCTGTATCCGGTTAGTGAGGGTAGACATTTTATTTGTAGGTTTGTAGATGTTTGAAAATTATATTTTTGAGATTTTAATATTTCTTCAAATTTTATTAAAATTAATCTTTAAACCCCAGTCCATGCATTCTCTTCCCACAGAGGTTACTTTTCATATCTTCCTTTGAACCTCTGTTCTAATCTGACCCTTTTCGGTTCTTGTTAAAATTCTGATTGGTTGCAATCAGATTTAGTTGTACAATCAATCCCGCGTTGTTTCAAAAGTGTTCATTCATAAACAGTAATTTTTAGACTAGAACTCCCCCAGTCATGTAATGGCAGATCAGACAGAACTCCAGTCGCCCTCGATGACAGCGGACAAGCTAGACATTAAATGCCTTGTGTGTCACATCAACACAAGTCCACGGCAGAGGAGGGATATTTGTAGCCCCACATTTGTTTGTATTAGTCAAGTTGGATCTAAGTCGAAGTAACACGTGTTCTGATTGGATAGAAAGAAGGGAGATAGTTCGCGTTGTGATTTTTTGCCACTAGGGGATTTTACGAGAACCGGGAAATATGGCTGTATTAGAACAGAGGTTGATAGGAAGATATGACAAGTAACCTCTGTGGGAAGAGAATGCAGCCCATGATAACAGAACGTCAGTCCTACCTTTCTCTTGGGTCTCATGCTCGTGCTTCTCCAGGCCGTCTCTCCGGAAGGTATCACCAAAACCTGTCCAACCATATACACTAGCTCTCACAGTGTACAATTACTGTACATTACACACTTTAAATCATGCCAATATGTGTGACAATTTATCCCCCAAAAGCAATATTGATATAATGTGTTTGTTTTTTATCAAAGAGACAGCTGGCAGTTTCGGCAATTACTGAGCAATAATTTGATAGTCTAAACTGTCAATGAAAATTGCACCCACCGCGAAAAATAAGTACGTTTACAGTAATGTAAAGTAATTTTTTTATAATAAGACAGAAATCAACAACAAAAGTGTGTGAGTGAGCGAGTTTAATTTCACTCAGCAATATTCCAGCTATATGGTGGCAGTTTGTAAATAATCGAGTCTGGACCAGACAATCCAGTGATCAACAACATAAGCATCGATCTTCACAACTGGGATAGGATGACAATCAGTGAGCCACTCGATCCTGTTAGTCGCCTCTTACGACAAGCATGGGTTACTGAAGATCAGTTCTAACCACGATCTTCACGGGCCCGTTCCTCAAGAAGCATTTGGTATGAGAAGACTGACCTTGTGACTGGCTGTCTGTCTGCTGGCCTGTCTTCTCCAGGAATGCTCCAGCCTCGGCGGTCACCCCTTTCATCGTGTGGAGACTCCAGCCATGGAAACTGGCACTACGGTCCGAACCTGCAGCACCCAGGACAAATACATCAAGTAGTGCAGTTGGCCTACAGTGTAGTTACTTTCCAGAACAGTTTCTTTAAAATGCCAAAAGGTGATAGCTTCTAGTGCAGTTGGCCTACAAGGTAGTTACTTTCCAGAGCAATTTCTTTAAAATGCCAAAAGGTGATAGCTTCTAGTGCAGTTGGCCTGCAGTGTAGTTACTTTCCAGAACAATTTCTTTAAAATGCCAAAAGGAGATAGCTTCTAGTGCAGTTGGCCCACAGTGTAGTTACTTTCCCAGAACAATTTCTTTAAAATGCCAAAGGTGATAGCTTCTAGTGCAGTTGGCCTACAGTGTAGTTACTTTCCAGAACAATTTCTTTAAAATGCCAAAAGGAGATAGCTTCTAGTGCAGTTGGCCTACAGTGTAGTTACTTTCCAGAACAATTTCTTTAAAATGCCAAAAGGTGATAGCTTCTAGTGCAGTTGGCCTACAGTGTAGTTACTTTCCAGAACAATTTCTTTAAAATGCCAAAAGGTGATAGCTTCTAGTGCAGTTGGCCTACAGTGTAGTTACTTTCCAGAACAATTTCTTTAAAATGCCAAAAGGTGATAGCTTCTAGTGCAGTTGGCCTACAGTGTAGTTACTTTCCAGAACAATTTCTTTAAAATGCCAAAAGGTGATAGCTTCTAGTGCAGTTGGCCTACAGTGTAGTTACAATTTTTTGCCAAAAGAACAATTTCTTTAAAATGCCAAAAGGTGATAGCTTCTAGTGCAGTTGGCCCACAGTGTAGTTACTTTCCAGAACAATTTCTTTAAAATGCCAAAGGTGATAGCTTCTAGTGCAGTTGGCCTACAGTGTAGTTACTTTCCAGAACAATTTCTTTAAAATGCCAAAGGTGATAGCTTCTAGTGCAGTTGGCCTACAGTGTAGTTACTTTCCAGAACATTTCTTTAAAATGCCAAAGGTGATAGCTTCTAGTGCAGTTGGCCTACAGTGTAGTTATTACTTTCCAGAACAATTTCTTTAAAATGCCAAAAGGTGATAGCTTCTAGTGCAGTTGGCCTACAGTGTAGTTACTTTCCAGAACAATTTCTTTAAAATGCCAAAAGGTGATAGATTCTAGTGCAGTTGGCCTACAGTGTAGAATTACTTTCCAGAACAATTTCTTTAAAATGCCAAGGTGATGATAGCTTCTAGTGCAGTTGGCCCCCACAGTGTAGTTACTTTCCAGAACAATTTCTTTAAAATGCCAAAAGGTGATAGCTTCTAGTGCAGTTGGCCTACAGTGTAGTTACTTTCCAGAACAATTTCTTTAAAATGCCAAAAGGTGATAGCTTCTAGTGCAGTTGGCCTACAGTGTAGTTACTTTCCAGAACAATTTCTTTAAAATGCCAAAAGGTGATAGCTTCTAGTGCAGTTGGCCTACAGTGTAGTTACTTTCCAGAACAATTTCTTTAAAATGCCAAAGGTGATAGCTTCTAGTGCAGTTGGCCTACAGTGTAGTTACTTTCCAGAACAATTTCTTTAAAATGCCAAAGGTGATAGCTTCTAGTGCAGTTGGCCTACAGTGTAGTTACTTTCCAGAACAATTTCTTTAAAATGCCAAAAGGTGATAGCTTCTAGTGCAGTTGGCCTACAGTGTAGTTACTTTCCAGAACAATTTCTTTAAAATGCCAAAAGGTGATAGCTTCTAGTGCAGTTGGCCTACAGTGTAGTTACTTTCCAGAACAATTTCTTTAAAATGCCAAAAGGTGATAGCTTCTAGTGCAGTTGGCCTACAGTGTAGTTACTTTCCAGAACAATTTCTTTAAAATGCCCAGAACAAAGGTGATGCCAAAAGGTGATAGCTTCTAGTGCAGTTGGCCGATTCTACTTTCCAGAACAAAGTGTAGTTACTTTCCAGAACAATTTCTTTAAAATGCCAAAGATGATAGCTTCTAGTGCAGAAGTTGGCCTACAGTGTAGTTACTTTCCAGAACAATTTCTTTAAAATGCCAAAAGGTGATAGCTTCTAGTGCAGTTGGCCTACAGTGTAGTTACTTTCCAGAACAATTTCTTTAAAATGCCAAAAGGAGATAGCTTCTAGTGCAGTTGGCCTACAAGTGTAGTTACTTTCCAGAACAATTTCTTTAAAATGCCAAAAGGTGATAGCTTCTAGTGCAGTTGGCCTACAGTGTAGTTACTTTCCAGAACAATTTCTTTAAAATGTCAAAAGGTGATAGCTTCTAGTGCAGTTGGCCTACAAGGTAGTTACTTTCCAGAACAATGTCTTTAAAATGTCAAAAGGAGATAGCTTCTAGTGCAGTTGGCCTACAAGGTAGTTACTTTCCTGAACAATTTCCTTAAAATGTCAAAAGGAGATAGCTTCTAGTGCAGTTGGCCTACAAGGTAGTTACTTTCCAGAACAATTTCTTTAAAATGTACTTAGTGTCTGGTGCAGTTTTCCTGTTTCTAACACAGTTTACATAAAATACAGTTAGATGGCCAACAATGTGGTTAGTTTCTAGTGCAGTTTGCCAAAAGTAAGTAGTTAGCTTCTACTGTACTTTGCCTACATTGTAGATAGGGCTGGCTATCAATATAGATTATAGAGATGATAGTAAACAAAATATTGATTGATTATCGACAAATAAAATCGAGGTTTAACTTTGAGCAAAAATGCCAAAAATGTCTGAAAGAAATGAATATATTTCATATCACTGGTGACATGTTTTTTGCATGGATTATTAACGAAACAGCGTCCTGAACATAATTTAGAAGCAGACCATGAATGCAGTCCTAAATTTGTATATTGTGTGAGCAAAATATAACTGTTTTCAGTCACAAAAGTTATTATTAATTTTTCCTATCAACAATATTTCTGATCATCAATCATTTTAGCCAGCCCTAATTGTAGTTACTTTTTAGAGCAGTTTGTCAAGACCATAGACAGTTTTTATTGCAATCTGCCTTTAACATGGTTAAGTTCTAGCATAGTTGCCTGCAATGTATTAAAATTCTAGTGTATCTGGACTAGTGGTGGTCCGATTAATTGAAATAATTAAGGTTGGTCTCAGTGGCCAAACGACCAAGCAATCGATCACATTTTCTCATAATCGAACACAAACGATTTTGGAACCGCTGTAATAGAGTTTGAAATACTTGATGATGGAACATATCTAGGACGTTGTCAGGGCCGGAAAACGTGTTTATTTCTAAGAAAACTCACTTCACTTTCTGAAAAGTCATGACTGAATATTTCTTGAAGAATCTGGGAAGTTAATGTTACACTGGAACTTAATCATTTTACACTGGATGTGAAATCTGCAATTGTAATTTGTGCAGTTTCTAAAAAAACAACAGAGAACCAAATGTTTTTCTTTATACTTATCTGCAACTACAACCTGAATAGGAAAATCTGAAAAAAATGACGCTAACCAATTTTTTTCGATGATTGGATGTTGGTATTGAACCAATCATCAATTGTGAGATTTCAACCAATTCCCAACACTAATCTGGTCAATGATCTAGAAGTTCCAGTGCACTTTGTCTCATCAGTTTCTACCACAGAACTTTCAGACTCAAGGCAGGCAATAAGGGGAGGCACCTGACATAAGTGAAGAAAACCAGTAGAACCAATTATACAGACTTAGTGATGCAGACATATTGAACCTACCCATGGTGGCCTTGTCATTGATGAAAGTATTGGTTCCAAATATCTGGCAGCACATGTGGTGGAGGTGGGTTGTCTTACGGGCTAGCTCCCGTCCATGGAGGAACCCTGGAATTCAGGAAAATGTCACAAAAGGGAAGACGTGTGAACTGTAGCAATCATCCATGTCTCTAAAGTGGATATCAGTAGAATATTGACATGAACCAATTATGCCAAAAAATATTAACATATTTAATACATGTCAGATATTTTAGGACAATAATGAAAGGAACTTTGATTGAAAACCAGAGATTTTCATGTGAGCGTCAGTTGATAAAGCTCATTTCTGGTGTCCCCCGCTGTGGTATTGCTGGAATTTTGCTAAAAGTGGCGTAAAACCAAACTCAATCACTCACTCAACAAATGAATGTTCTATCAACCATGGTACCCGTTGTTCTGATTTACACTGAACATAAATGGTAAAACACTGATCTCAAGCAAACAACGGAGTTATTGAATGGCTTATGTTCTCTGCTGAGAACCATCATGGAAACTTCATATCCTACCTTGGCTGAACAGCATGACTTCTAGAGCTAGCCGCAGGTCTGGCTTAGCCACGGAGACAACTCGGAACTGTCTGAGGATGGTGTCTGGTAGAGTGGCAACGGCGGAAGTGTACAGCAACATCTTGTCTGGATCCCTGGGTAGAACAGGCACTTCTGATGACATAAAGCCAAAACAAGCTCCATGTGGACTGAGCTGGACGTCCTCGGACTGGTGGTGGACGACGGCCTTGCCGGCCCTCAGAGCTCCCATCACCACCGCCATGAGCTGGGAGAAGACGCTCAGTGCAGAAGGTTCAATCAGGTTGATCTTGTTGAAACACACCCATGCCCCTGGTGGAAACAAACGTAGGATGCATTAAAGTGTAAATGAAATAATCTCATTGTTTCACTGACTGGTCACCACATTCAAAAACATTCCCGTTATATGATGGTGGTCTGTAGATACTGAAGCGTGGAGAAGACAATCCAGTGATTGATATACTGAGCATCTATCTACCCATTGTCATGTGACATGTACCAGTGAAAGATCCGGGTTAGAATTGATCTTCACTAATTCATGTTTGTCGTAAAAGGCGACTAACGGGATCGGGTGGTCAGGCTCATTGACTTGGTAGACACATGTCATTGTATCACAGTTGTGTAGATCGATGCTCATGCTGTTGATCACTGGATTGTCTGGCCCAGACACAATTATTTATAAACCATCGCCATATAGCTGGAATATTGCTGAGTGCGGCGTAAAACTAAACACACTCACTCACTCACTCAATCATGTGACATGCATTAACCAATCAGCAAGGGTAACCACACTATCCAATTAGTTGCCTTCACTAACCCGTAGAAGCCATTCCTCGGAAGATATCTTGTAGCTGTGCGTAGTCCACGGATGGGGTACAGTTGAACACATACTTGACATGGCCCAGGCATCGACTGAGCTCAGACACAATCTCAAACTTCCCACTTTCCTGAAACACAAACAGAATAAGAATTTTGGAACACAGATCAATCCTAGAACAGTCTCTAGTAAATAACAAGACATGGTTATCAATATCTCCCGCTACAGTGTTCAGAGAAAATCTGTCCCATTGGGGGTGAGGGGCAGTGGGGTAGCCTAGTGGTTAAAGCGTTGGCTCGTCACGCCGAAGACCCGGGTTCAAATCCCCAAATGGGTACAATGTGTGAAGCCCATTTTGGGTGTCCCCCGCCGTGATGTTGCTGGAATATTGCTAAAAGCGTCGTAAAACCAAACTCAGTCAGTCATTGGGGGTGATTAGCACTAAGTCAAGAAACACATGACAAGGGCCATAACTCGGTTTCCATTTTCGAACTCCATCAAGGCATTCATGTCCTGAAAACAGGTACCAAATTTGGTTTCCCTATCTATAACAGTTTTTGAGAAAATCTGTCCCCATCATCTTGGAGGGACTGAGAGCTCAAACCTGTAACCCCCTCCCACCTTGTGGTGGGGGATAATATAATGAAAATATACTCCAAATTTTGTTAAGCATACTGTACTGTACATAACTATAATTCTCAAGGAGATGTACAGATTACTCCTGTATCTGACACAAAATTACCAACTTATAATGCCTGCAGTTATCAGGGGCTAGTGTTAGGAATTGGTTGAAATCTCACAATTGATAATTGGTTCCTTACCAACGAGCAATCATCGAAAAAATTGGTTAGCGTCATTTTTCAGATTTTCCTATTCAGTTGTTATTGGAGATAAGTATAACGTGGTTCTCTGTTGTTTTTTGTTTTATTTAGAAACTGCGTAAATTGCATTTGCAAATTTCACATGTATTGTGAAATGAAGCAACTTGCTTCTTTATATATAATGATGACTAATATATCATGAACAAAAATGTCTTCAAGAAATATTCAGTCATGATTTTCACGCATGAGGTGGTGAATTTATATAGCAGTATATATTCAGTGTAGGAAAGATGTGAAAATCTATCCTGTCCACAGGACTGGCAGGTCAAATTTTTACCAGTCCTGCCAAAATCTAGCCTGTCCTCCAAATATAAATAAAACAGCAGTAAATATTCAAAAGGTTATTATATCATTTATAAAATTGACCCGACATGAGGATGGACTAGATATTTTTAACCTCGGCCCTCCACAAAAATTCACCCGCCTCGGACGCACGGGCTATCTTTCCTACACTGATATATTATAGGGTACATGAGGGCTAACAAAGACAATAGATGATAAACAAGATGATTAATTAACAATGAAACAAGTATAATTATACATGAGCTGCTGTATCCATTCACCACCTCATGCTTGGAAAAGGTAAAAATATCCATACCGAAATGTCTATCATCCATAAAGTCCTGTCGTTCCTACTGTCAAGCATTCTCTTCCCACAGAGGTTACTCGCATATCCTCTGCAAACCTCTGTTCTAATACGGCCCTTTCATGGAGCGAGTGTTCAGGATTCGTGATTGGTTGCAATCAGATTTAGTTGTGCAATCAGCCGCGTTGTTTCAAAAGTGATCATTCACACGGCCTCTTGGTAATTTCGTTCGAAAACTAGAATGCTTCTGCGCTGAAACTAGAACCTTCTTCCCCTGCGCGATCGATAAACGTTTCTTCGAGACAGAACTCAGTCATGTAAATGCGGATCAATGGCGTATCCATCGCCCTCATTGACAACGGACAAGCTTGCCATTAAATGTCGTGTGTGTCACATCAACACAAGTCCCCGGCAGAGAAGAGGGATGTTTGTGGCCCCATTTTTGGATCTAAGTCGATGTAACACGTGTTCTGATTGGATAGAAAGAAGGGAGATCATTCTTGTTGTGACTCTTTGCCGCTAGGGGATTTTACGAGAACCGGGAAATATGGCCGTATAAGAACAGAGGTTCGTAGGAAGATATGACAAGTAACCTCTGTGGGAAGAGAATGACTGTCAAGATACATTGAGATAAATCACTGGTACTCATCTTGTCCACAGTGTATGATTTTAGAAGTTCCATAATAATAATCATCAAAATGATAATGATGGGACCAGTCTAGTTCTGTTACACTGCAATCCCAGGTCTACCAAAGAAAACTTTGCCACTGTGTAGAAAAATGCAGAAAAGCCCACATTAATCGTGGAAATATCAACATAAACATAATACCTCGCTACTGAAACAGTAAAAACGGCAACTTTAAATCGCTAAAACTGCATAAAAAAAAGAAGAGCCTGTAACTTCGACTTTGCGCATGCGCACTTGGAAGAGGAAGTCTTGACCGCATGTTGACATTTTCCAGCTTGACAAAAGTTACATTCCCTTTTTTAAAGTATTTCTGTTGTGTTATTTGGCATTTATCATCATGATATTTGTGTGTACACATGTTTAGTTTATTTTCGATTTGCATGAAATGATTGACAGCAATTATTTCGACATATTTAATACTTTTTCTACGCGAGGCGATTCACGGTTGCTCGGAAATTGGAAAGTAGCGCTGATCGTGAATGGGCATAATGCATACGCATACATGCGCAGTAGAGGTCAAAGTTTGCTGATATAAAAATGATGCAGTTTCATAGTCTTTCGTTGCCATTTTTACTGTTTCATTAGCGAGGTTTTATCTTTATGTTGCTATTTCCATGATTAATATGGGCTTTTCTGCGTTTTTCAGCACAAGTGGGAAAGTTTTCTTTGGTAGGCCTGAATCCTATTCAATATTTTGAGTGACATAACTTGTACACTGCACATTTGTTGAATGAAGTTGCTCAACACTAGCATACTTACGATAGGTCCGACACAGAGCGCTCCGTGATGAGACTTGATGGCTTGAGTGAGAGATACAAACACTCGTTCTGTGAGGGGGGTGATGACTTCCCTGCTGCTGGCCCCGATGTACTCAAAGCCGTACTCAAAAGCAGCATCCATACACTGCCAGCAATACAGCTGCGGTTACTTCAAGCACATAATACTCAACATACATAAAAGACGTTAAAATATGGTACTTGTTGGTCCCTGCCTGGCGCTCGGCATTAATGGGTACAACAAGGACTGGTCGGCTCAGAGTCAGTATAATGTGTCTGAGTGGGGTATTCATGCTTCACTGCGGCATGGTATCTCAGTGGGCTATCACTATAAAACCAGCTTCAGGGCTAGTACAAGCAGCCGCACATACACTCACAGGCATGCACGTCGTCATATGAGCGAAATATTCTCAAGCACGACGTTAAACCCAATTTCACCTCACCTCAACATACATGGAAGAAGTGTGACAATATTACATATGGCAATATCCTCAAAATAACATAATCAGCTGAAACATGACCTAGTTATAAAGGTCAATGGACAATCAGCTATAGCCTTGTTAGTTGTTTAATGCCATTTGGTTTTCAGCAATATTCCAGCTATATGGTGGCAGTCTGTAAATAATCGAGTCTGGACCAGACAATTCAGTGATCAACAGCATGAACATCGATCTACACAACTGGGATACGATGACATGTGTCAACCAAGTCAGTGAGCCTGACCACCCGATCCTATTAGTCGTCTCTTACGACAAACATGGGATACTGAAGATCAATTCTAACACAGATCTTCACGGGTCTTACCCAGATGAACACTGATGAAATTTCGTACGTGTTCCTCAAATGATATAAATGAGCCGTTTATTCGGGCACTGGTTGAAGTGACCCAGAGTCCCGATCCACAAAGCGTTCGTAACACTACGAACTATCGTAACTCTATAGTTTATCAAAGGCTTACAAATGTTGTAGCACTACAAACGTTTTTACGGATCTGGACCCTGTATCCTTACAACCTTGGCCAGCACGACGGAGACAGTTACTCAAACACTAGCTAAACTGTACCTGTATTGTGACAGCCTTAGTGTCCTCCTTAAAGTTGTACATTAGCTGACACTTCCAGTCAAAGGTCGTGGCGGGGGCCTGGACAGCGGCCAGCTCCATCAGTCTGTGAACCAGATCACGCAGGTGAGCCAGCAGAGCCATGAGACAGGTCAGCTTCTGTATCTGACTTGGGAACAACATCAGCTTCACCTCCGTCTTATCATCTTCCTCCACCACTGTCTCCATGACAACCACCGATTCCTTCTTCTCCTCCGGCACCAAGATGTTCATTGTGTCTAGTGGCTGCATGGTGTTGGCTTCTTGAACAGCTGGTAGTTAAGAGAAAAGGGAAATGGTAACTGTCATATCGTAATGTTCTTACCTGCAAAAACCTAGCACCTCCAACTACCTACCATGGTATGATAGTTCATTGTAAACCAAAAGTCACCGTGTTCTTTAATCTGATTGGTTGAAAAACATGATCGAATGGTATTTGATTCCCGGAAATTGCAAGGCCATTCGCTGCGTATTAATACGTACAAACATCGCACACACCATTGTATTGTTACTTCGTCAGCAGTGGTGACGTCATTCATATCATACTGTGACGTAAAGTCCGAATGACATCACAAATGAGCAGTTCCAGATGCTACCATGGGAGATGACACTTCACTGCTGTACACGTACTGGATGTCATGAGTGCAAACACAAAAACGTGTGAGGACATTTTGGTTTACTTTGTGTTTACAATGGCGATAAACATCATGTGTTTGTCAATTTCTGGGTGTTATTGAGTATTTGAAGCACAGGAATATTTCATTTGAAAGCTCCGGGTAATGGCGTTGGTTCCAAATTAATTCCCGTGCTTCAAATACTTCGATAACACCCAGAAATTGGCCAACACATGATGTTTATCTCCTAAGCACTATATCAACTACTTATTACTCTCTTTCCTTGTGTTAAGTGACAACTATTTCTAATATTTGCAAGAGTGGAATCATCTTAAAAATATGCTTGCAAATGTGGATTCTTTTATGATTGCTTTTCATTGCTACAAATGTTTCAGTAAATAAAGGGGCCAAAACAAGCCCTGACGTGTCATTACCAATATTTCACTGAATAAAGACAGTGTTCACGAATAGCGTCTGACCCTCTGACAAAATCCGGCAGATTCGACAAAGGTCTGATAGAAGTCTACAACCCACCGGCCCCAGTGTCTGACTGTATATTTCACAATGACTTTGACTGAAGTTGTTATATGTGACATGTTACACTTGTTTGCTGTTTATAAATCTTATGTTTGTTAATAATTTCAATGCCAGTTATAAGAAATGTTAAATCTGATATGTGTGTTTAATTTTATTCTTTGAGTCCTGTGAATTTTCAATGGGTCAGACAGACATCTGAAGCTTACAGGACCCAATGTCCTGTTACTTTGAAACACCATTCATTTTAATTGTGCAGCCTCAATCTGTATACTGTGTACATGGGAATATAGTTTGGAAAGATGATAAACCATTGTTAAAAAGTAATTGTAATATATAGATAATAATAATAATAATGTGTCCATTTATATAGCGCCAAACTCCACACTAGGTATGCTCATAGCGCTAACAATCAAGGCCATTTGGCTAGCTATTCTCAAAACGTTCGTAGCCCTAAGAATTCTTAACTTTGATCGTACGCAATGTGTTAAGAATGGGCTTAAAAAGTTCGTAGGGCTACCAACGTTTCAAGAATAGCTAGCCAGATCTATATATTATAATTACTTTTTAAATTATAATTACATTCTTAACACATTGGGTACGATCAAAGTTAAGAATTCTTAGGGCTACGAACGTTTCGAGAATAAGGGCCATATTTTGGAAATGAGATTGTTTGGGTTCCATGTTTGTATGTTACAGCTGCAGATTCCTTGACACACAACATTGTTTTGTCCATGTGAACTTTTTAAGGATCCTGAAATGACCTACATGACCTGTATGACCTACATCAATTCTCACAGTATGACCAGTGCCGATATCCTACCTCGTGGAAACACTATATCCAACATCAATTCTCACAGTGTGACCAGTGCCGATATCCTACCTCGTGGAAACACTATATCCAACATCAATTCTCACAGTGTGACCAGTGCCGATATCCTACCTCGTGGAAAAACTATATCCAACATCCAACATCAACCTTGGAAACACTCTCACATAAAATCAACAAACTCAAACAATTCTCAATTTCATTTTGTAACATGTTATATTTGGGATTACACTTTCTCAGAAAAACTATATCCAACATCAAAGTACAGATTCTAGAAATTTTGTTGGTCCCGTCCAGGATTGGAACTCACACCTCAGTCAGACACTATGGGAGCAATACCAATTTACACTTATCAGAAGGGTACACAAAGTCTGTGGTCTAGACTACCAGTTGTCCTACTTCCATTGTTTTCTGGAAGCTGTGGTGGCTAAGTGGGTTAGACAGCTGACTGTGTGTGCTGGCGATTAGCTGCCTGACACTGAGGGTGTGGGTTCAAATCCTGGAAGGTCCATGATCCAACTAAGGTACTAGAATCGGTACGTTACTGAGAAAGTGTAATTCCAAATATAACATGTGTTACAATTGACCATATTCCTATTTCATTTAAACTTTCCAAATTTAAGAGAATTAAGATATTTAGTGTGTGGCCTTACATTCAGCATCCCCAGTGGTAAGCACATCCTCCTCCTCTTCTTCCTCCAGGATGGGGGACTTGTCTCCTGCCACGTCCAGGGTGGAGCCCTTCTTGGAGGCTAGAGCAGCGCTGCGCCGTCCCTGGGAGTCCGACAGCAGGTCCTGTTCCCTCTCTGTGATCATGTCTCTCATGGACTGAGCTGTACACATGGAGCAAGAGTTAGTGTTACTCTATATACTATCATCAGCAATATGTCTACAGTATATGAGAGCCAGACAAACAAATGGCAGACAGCAGGTCCTGTTCCCTCTCTGTGATCATGTCTCTCATGGACTGTGCTGTACACATGGAGCAAGAGTTAGTGTTACTCTATATACTATCATCAGCAATATGTCTACAGTATATCAGAGACAAACAAACAAATGGCAGACAGCACAAGGGAGAATCGTTTTATGTTGAACATTTGACATATGATCTCTGCTGAAACCAAGTAATAATGGCGTTAGTAGCTCCACCAAAATATTGCTAATATTAATAATAAAGAAGTTGTATATCCATAGAACTCTCCCCGTTGTTCATCAATACCAACTTCTTAATGCCACTCAAAAACGTTCTAGAAAATTGTTTGACAAATAATGCATCTATTCATCACTGCAATCTCAACAGTATGAAATGATAGAAATACATGTATAATCAAATTGTCAATATATGTCTGTCTAAGTATCCACAATCATAATCAAATCATAATGTAATAAAACTTTCACTCTTGATCAAATTCAGGATCATACAGTTTGATCCAGGGCTGCCAGTACCGTTCTATAAAACCAAGTTAATTGGGATTCCAGGCAAGTGCTTTTCATGACATGCTTTCAATTTTAGACCTTTTTGAGACCAATATGACAAATTTAAGGCCAGAAAGTTTGTAAGAAACTTGAAAATAAGCCTGAGTGTATGTATGTCGATTTGACCTACCATCACTGCTGGGTTTCTCCCTGTCTCGTCGTTGACTTGCTTCTTTCTCTCCCTCCAGCCCCTTCAGCAACATGGTGGTAGCCGCGATGCTGGTGTCGATCTTGTCCAGGGCATCCTGATGCCATACATGCATGGGTCAACTCACACAAAACATGAAGCAAGACTCCGCAAGAACAGTCCAAGCATTTAACTGTCAATTTTCTTTTTTTATGAATTCACTAAAAACCTTTAATTCTAGTTAGCCCCCGAAACTTTGGGTTGGTTTGATTTGTTGTCTTACGCCGCACTCGGCAATATTCCAGCTAAATGGCGGCGGTCTGTAAATATTGACTCTGGACCATATGCTTAATATCATAAGCATTGAAGACCGCCACTGTGGTGTAGGGGTTAGAGCGTCCGCCTGGACAGCGGAAGGTCGCGGGTTTGATCCCCGACCTCGTCATACCAAAAGATGTTAAAATATGGTACTTGTTGGTCCCTGCCTGGCGCTCGGCATTAATGGGTACAACAAGGACTGGTCAGCTCGGAGTCAGTATAATGTGTCTGAGTGGGGTATTCATGCTTCACTGCGGCATGGTACCTCAGTGGGCTAGCACTATAAAAAAACCAGCTTAAGTCTGGGCTAGTAAGCTGCATGTGTATAGGATGGCCGACATTGCATCACATACACATACACAAACATGCATGTCGTCATATGAGTGAAATATTCTCAAACACGACATTACACCAAATTTCACCTCACCTCACCTCATGAGCATTGATCTATGCAACTGGATATGATGGCATACATGAACCAAGTGAGCGAGTTGACCACCCAATAGGATTAGATGCCCTTATGACAAGCACAAGCATAAAACCTACTCTAAGAGCTTCTGCATTTCCAGCCTCCAGTCCGTCCACTGACTCCGCTATCTGTTTGGTCATCTGGATCTGTGTGGCCAGGTAGACAATCTCGGACACATGGTCCAGTGTCCATGACCTACTGCCCTCCTCCAGTGGGTCAAGGTCAGCAAACAGTTCCCCGGCTGATGGTGTCTTCGTCACTGCAGCATCTTCCTTCCTTCCTTGCCGGCTTGACTGCCGACTCCCAGGTGGGTCTGGAGGGTAACAACAACGTGTTACTGCCATATCCTGCAGGCTATTCCGGACCATGTTCCAGAAAGCTATCATAATGTTACAACTGAGGCTATGTTAAAGTACAGGAGTTATGATCATATTATTAAGAATTCATCACAAAAAGGGTCCAAGGTCCAGATCCACAAAGCATTCGTAGTGCTACGACATCCGTAAGCCTATTATATACTATAGAGTTACGACAGGTCGTAACGTTATGACTGCTTTATGGATCGGCTCCCAGGGTCCATATCCATGAAGCATTAGTAAAGTTACGCCATGTCGTAACTCTATAGTTTATCACAGACTTATGAATGCTGTACTGCTACGAACGTTTTGTGGATTGGGACCCTGGGCCCCGTTTCACAAAGCTATCGTAAGCCTAAGATCTCGTAACTTTTCTCGTAGCATTCGTACTTCCTATGTTAGCGTATAGGAGGTGCGAATGCTACGAGAAAGGTTACGAGATCTTAGGCTTACGAGAGCTTTGTGAAACGGGGCCCTGGTGTCCTTAAGATTTGATGATATAGGATGTAAATCAAACACGACCCTCTAAATATTCACTCAGTCTGCATGAATATTGGGATTATAACAAGAAACTCTGAGGTTCATTCCTAAAACATGAAATGCACAGAAGGATCACAAGAGCTGGTGCTGGCTAGGGCTGTTTATTGGCAAATAAATTGTATTGCAATATATTGCGATTCAGGTACCCATATTGCGATATATTGTGATTCAGGTACCCATATCCATATTGCAATATATTGTGATTCAGGTACCCATATTGCTATACGCATTACATTATAAGTCACAAAACATATACGTTACGGTTCTGATACCAGCAATCACAAAATTAGGTCAGTGATTCTGTTTTTCTTTTTCATACAAGTTATAGTATTACAGTATGCCATATTGTCATTGAATAACAAATGAAAACTTTTGTTGTGACTGAAAGTCTGTGTAGATTTTAATTCAAACAATAAAGATAAACACAAAAACATTATAAATGTTCTTTACCCAATATACTGGTTCTCAAAAAAGTATTGCAATACACATCGTTGAAAAGCGTATTGCGATTTATCGGTAATACCGATCAGTCCTTGTGTTGGCCTACCTTTGTTGGTCTTGGTGTTGGAGGTGGAGCTCTGTGTGGGTACAGGCACCTTCCTGGCCCCTGCACTGCGGATCCTCTTGGACTTTATGAGTGGTTTCTCCACCCCCAGGGACGAGGCGACCTGGTACTGCAGTGTGGACCTGATGCCACTCATTAGAGCTGTCAGCCATGTTTCTATCTGACCGTCACAGTTGACAGGCTGCAGAGAAAGGTGTGATACAGTATCAGCTACAAGCCTAACGTGATGCTGGATTTGTTTATGTTTACCCAAAACAGTGTAAGGTGCTCTCAAACCTAGAAACATAATCTTGTTGATTGAAGAGTGAGTGAGTTTTGTTTATGCTGCTTTTAGCAATATTCCAGCAATATCACTGCGGGGACACCAGAAATGGGCTTTACACATTGTATCCATGTGGGGAAATGTACCCAGGGCCCCGTTCCTCAAAGCGATCGTAACGCTAAGATGATCGTAACTCCATACTTTAACATTGACTTACGACAGTCAATGTTAAAGTATGGGAGTTACGATCATCTTAGCGCTACGATCGCTTTGAGGAACGCTAAGATGATCGTAACTCAATACTTTAACATTGACTTACGACAGTCAATGTTAAAGTATGGGAGTTACGATCATCATAGCGCTACGATCGCTTTGAGGAACGGGGCCCAGGTCTTTGGTGTGATGAGCGAACGCTTCAACCACTAGGCTACCCCACCGAAAGAAGAAAGAAGAATCTATGTTATCTATACTGATCATATTTACATTTTTTTACGATAGACATGTGCAGTAGATTTGGTGGTGTCATAATAATTGATGCTGCCAAAGGAACGGGATCAGGGTATTTATCATAATGGAATGGAAATATGTTCACTACTGGATGGAAGATAGCTCACCTGAATCAGCTCCATTCTCTCTCCCAGGGTACTCTCCACCCCTGTGATGGTGAAGCTGCATCTGTCGTTCTCTTCCTCCATGTCGTACACCAGGCTGCCAACATTCTCAAACAGCTTGCTGATGTACAAGTTCACCTGGCTTAGGTCATACCCTGTAACATATTACACCTGAACATTTGAAGGTCAAACCCTGTAACATATTACACCTCAACAACTGAAGGTCAAACCCTGTAACATATCACACCTGAACAACTGAAGGTCAAACCCTGTAACATATCACACCTGAACAACTGAACAATTGAAGGTCAAACCCTGTAACATATCACACCTGAACAATTGAAGGTCAAACCCTGTAACATATCACACCTGAACAATTGAAGGTCAAACCCTGTAACATATCACACCTGAACAATTGAAGGTCAAACCCTGTAACATATCACACCTGAACAATTGAAGGTCAAACCCTGTAACATATTACACCTGAACAATTGAAGGTCAAACCCTGTAACATATCACACCTGAACAATTGAAGGTCAAACCCTGTAACATATACTCACACCTCAACAACTGAAATCAAAACCCTGTAACTTGTAACATATCACACCTCAACAACTGAAGGTCAAACCCTGTAACATATCACACCTGAACAATTGAAGGTCAAACCCTGTAACATATCACACACCTGAACAATTGAAGGTCAAACCCTGTAACATATCACACCTGAACAATTGAAGGTCAAACCCTGTAACATATCACACCTGAACAATTGAAGGTCAAACCCTGTAACATATCACACCTGAACAACTGAAGGTCAAACCCTGTAACATATCACACCTCAACAATTGAAGGTCAAACCCTGTAACATATCACACCTCAACAACTGAAGGTCAAACCCTGTAACATATCACACCTCAACAACTGAAGGTCAAACCCTGTAACATATCACACCTGAACAACTGAAGGTCAAACCCTGTAACATATCACACCTGAACAACTGAAGGTCAAACCAACTGAAGGTCAAACCCTGTAACATATCACACCTGAACAATTGAAGGTCAAACCCTGTAACATATCACACCTGAACAATTGAAGGTCAAACCCTGTAACATATCACACCTGAACAATTGAAGGTCAAACCCTGTAACATATCACACCTGAACAACTGAAGGTCAAACCCTGTAACATATCACACCTGAACAACTGAAGGTCAAACCCTGTAACATATCACACCTGAACAATTGAAGGTCAAACCCTGTAACACACTACACCTGAACAATTGAAGGTCAAACCCTGTAACATATCACACCTGAACAATTGAAGGTCAAACCCTGTAACATATCACACCTGAACAACTGAAGGTCAAACCCTGTAACATATCACACCTGAACAACTGAAGGTCAAACCCTGTAACATATCACACCTGAACAACTGAAGGTCAAACCCTGTAACATATCACACCTGAACAATTACAAAGGACATATACCTGAAACTAACTGTAACACTATCACACCTGAACAATTTCAGGTCATAACCCTGTAACATATCACACCTCAACAACTACACCCTGAACAATTACGGGTCATAGGTCAAACTCTAACATACACACCTGAACAATGAAGGTCTGTAATTGCGGTACCCTCTAACACACTACACCTGAACAATTACAGGTCATATACTCTAACACACTACACCTGAACAATTACAGGTCATATACTCTAACACACTACACCTGAACAATTACAGGTCATATACTCCTAACACACTACACCTGAACAATTACAGGTCATATGCTCTAACACACTACACCTGAACAATTTCAGGTCATATACCTAACACACTACACCTGAACAATTACAGGTCATATGCCTAACACACTACACCTGAACAATTACAGGTCATATACTCTAACACACTACACCTGAACAATTACAGGTCATATACTCTAACACACTACACCTGAACAATTACAGGTCATATACTCTAACACACTACACCTGAACAATTACAGGTCATATACTCTAACACACTACACCTGAACAATTACAGGTCATATACTCTAACACACTACACCTGAACAATTACAGGTCATATACCCTAACACACTACACCTGAACAATTACAGGTCATATACTCTAACACACTACACCTGAACAATTACAGGTCATATACTCTAACACACTACACCTGAACAATTTCAGGTCATATACTCTAACACACTACACCTGAACAATTACAGGTCATATACTCTAACACACTACACCTGAACAATTACAGGTCATATACTCTAACACACTACACCTGAACAATTACAGGTCATATACTCCTAACACACTACACCTGAACAATTACAGGTCATATACTCTAACACACTACACCTGAACAATTTCAGGTCATATACTCTAACACACTACACCTGAACAATTACAGGTCATATACTCTAACACACTACACCTGAACAATTACAGGTCATATACTCTAACACACTACACCTGAACAATTACAGGTCATATACCCTAACACACTACACCTGAACAATTACAGGTCATATACCCTAACACACTACACCTGAACAATTACAGGTCATATACTCTAACACACTACACCTGAACAATTACAGGTCATATACTCTAACACACTACACCTGAACAATTACAGGTCATATACACACTACACCTGAACAATTTCAGGTGATACCCTGCCAGACATTGCACTCTAACAATTCCTCTGAGATTGAAACTGCTGTCTAAGAGACAACAATATATCATGTATGTTTGAACTAACAAAACTAAAGCATATGACGCTGGTTATGTAGCATTTCATTTTATAGGATGTCATAATTGTTGGAAAAATCCAGGGCAGAATTTCTGCACTTTGAAGCAAGTGATAGAATCACTGACCGTTACACACGATGTGCAGCACGTCCTCCATGGAGAGGAAGTAGAACCTGGGGAAGATCTGGCGCCGTCTCTCCAGATAGTTGAGCAAGGATCTGCGACAAGACTCCAGGCTGTGGTTCATGTGCTCCATGATGTTCAAGATGTCTGCAAAATATTCAGAAACATTGGATCTTGACTTGGTTCTGTTTGACCTAAATGAGCTAGAGGATACATCCACTGTGAACATCGAGTTGTTAACCTCACAGACTTGATTGATGCAAGTCATCATATCACAGTTGTGTAGAGGCTACTTGCACTATGGACACTAGACCATTAATTTTGACAATCATCCTGCATTACACAGTTGTTAGTGTTTGTTTCAAGCCGATTTTTTCAAATGAAAATCATATACATGCAAATTACACGTCATACATCAATCTTTCAAGAGCAATTATTGTACAAACAACTATGGTCATGAGGAAGTGCAAACGGTGATACACTCTCAAAGCATTCATTATTATCAAATCAACATTGATTGACCCCGATATATCTCCCAATCTTTTCAAACGAAAATTACAATGAAGTTCCTCTCCTTTTTTGAAGAGTACTGTAATCGTATATATTTTCACGGGGTGCAATTTTCGCGGAAAGTTCACAAAAGACCTATTAGCGCAGTAGTTTTTCTCGTGCATTTCAAACGCCTAAGTGATTAGGGCTTCCACGGGTACTCGAGTACTCGAGGACGAAGTCGGGTTTAGCTGGACTCGAGTCCATTTTCAAGGACTCGAGGACTCGAAAAGGGGAGATAACTCGAATTATTAACGTTGACGGACTGTCTGCCATGTGCTAAGCATGAGCGGCCTTTAACGTCTAATATTAAGAAAAATATATAACTTTATTATCCCGGAGGAAATTCTCATACATCCAAACTGTCTCAAAATAAATATATACACAGTTCACAAAAATATACACAATAATTACATGCTCAAAACGAATGCTATTTACAAATAAAACTGACATGATATAATTCAATTAACCACATAGGTAAAGAGGCTGAATAATTCTGGTGAATGGTGATTCAAAATATTTGTTGCATTCACGAATACTTGATGGTATGAAAGACTGTCGAGCTCTGTTTTGAGGGAGGTAATCGACAGCAGCGTCCAGAAGGAAGTAGTTCAAAATGGTGAGATCAAATATGTCAACTATCAAATCTAATTTTAGCTGTCTTTTTGACTATACTCAAAATACACTCCAGAAATTTTGCAAGCAGTATTAACAATTTTGAAAAGTCTGTTTTTGTTAAGATGAGACAGATCCCCATACCAACATAGAAAATTGTAGGTCAACACACTTTGAATAAAGGTTTGATAAAAAACTGTCATTACGGTTTTGTCAATGCCTTAACCATAATAATGTTCAGAATCAGAAATTAGGCCAGTAACAGTGGCGTCATCTGCAAATTTCACAGTAAACAAGTCATATACATTGTATTGACAAGTAACAGTCATTGGTATACAAAACGAAGAGTACGGATGAAGGAACACAGCCATGTGGATCTCCCGTAGAGGTTGAGAGAAAAGAAGATTGATAGCCATTGACACTGACATACTGAGTTCAATGTGACCTGAATTCTTTAACCCATCTGATAATGTTTTTATTAACACCTAGATTAAATTGTTTACTCCTCACACGGTGTGGCTGTATGGTATTAGTTGTTACAAGTCTGCAGATGAGAGTAAATATTATACATCGATTGAGATTTCACTTCTTAAAATGATTAGGTAACTATCTTGACAATTAATCGTTTGCTTGAAAGGTATGAATTTCGAGTACTCGGGTCCGAGTCGAGTCTCACCCTCGAGTACTCGAGTCCAAAAATGGACTCGTTGAAGCCCTATAAGTGATGGTGTCCATCACAAAGTTTTCACAACCCATAGACATGCAATGATCAAAGCTAGCGCCAAAATTGAATTGTGTTTACTAAAACAATCAGAGATGTGGGATTATACTTGTGTCAACATTGTGATTTGTGACTGATGTAAGTGAGCTTCGTTCATTTTGTGATTACGAGTAATCAGCTATCAATTAACTGACAAACTGATAACAAACATTTGCTGATTATGATCGCTATTACTAGTATACTAGTATATGCCTCTATTCCTTTGTATATTGTTTTGATGTTGTTATCTGAGAGAATAAACAAATTGTTCCTACTTGAGTATTTGTCAAGACTTGACCATGAATATTTCGCTTGGTATGATTATTGACGCACAATCATTTTGCGCTAAAAGCGCAAAAATTAATCCACGCAAAAATAACTACGATTACAGTATATTTACAGGCTCACATCATATAGTTGCAATATTTTAGAGTGTGGCAAAAGCAAAGAAACCTTATTTTTTAGCAGTCCAAAAAATTGTATCACTGGTAAGGTATCAAAAGGTGATGTCTGCAGAAATATTTAAGCGATGCATGAAATATACCTGTATTAGTGTTTTGTTTGTATCAATATTTTGACTGATGTTTTTGGTTGTTTGTTGTCTAATGCAGAACTCAGAAATATTCAAGCTATATGGCAGAGGTCTGTAAATAAACAAATCTGGATCAGACAATCCAGTGATCAACATGAGCATCAATCTACGTAATTCGGATAAGATGGTATCAGTGACGCTGACACGCCGATCCCATTAGTCACCTCTTATGGCAAGCACAGGTTGTGAAGGACCATTTCTAACCCAGATCTTCACAGGTCATTTTGTCTGCTGACTGCTGGTATGGTTTTATACTAGAATAATGTACTTACTCTTGCGTGAGCAGCACTGGAGGACATTGGGGTTCTTCTCTGTTGCCCTCATGAGGAGACGGAAGTCCTTGTTGACCACAGCAAATCTGTTAGCATCATGAGACAGTGACGTCCTCACGTCAGTGCTGGAGAATATCTGCAAGTGTATATCTTGACAATGTACAACTCTTGTAAATACTAGCTTTGCTGCTTCACACAGCACAAGATACAGCTACCATATTTCCTCTAAGAGGCCTGGTGCATATTGGTCACCTGGCGCTTATTGCCATATTGACATATGGGGCACCTATAGGAATCCCAACTTAAAACACACCTCCAAAATACAACAATTACATAATATCCATCAACCCGTGTTCATGTGGAGGGCAGGAAGTTATGACTAAAGGGACCATTCCTTAATAAATCTATTTTGGGATCAAGGGGGAATACATTTATAAGAAACGTACCCGGCGCTTATTTCTTAAACCTCTGCCTAACCCCGCTTATTGGATCCCGGCACTTATTAGAGGAAATACGGTATATGATATTGAACACCACTTTGAATGCACACTAAAATCAAATTCAGAGTTTATCTTGCTGTCCATGAATATCCTTATATAGGTCCCAAAATGCCTTGTTTCATATAAACTTGAAACAATGAGAACACCCTAACTTGAAACAATGAGAACACCCTCACTATAAATAGGGGGCGGTGGGGTAGTCTAGTGGTTAAAGCGTTGGCTCGTCACGCCGAAGACCCGGGTTCGATTCCCCACATGGGCACAATGTGTGAAGCCCATTTCTGGTGTCCCCCGACGTGATATTGCTGGAATATTGCTAAAAGCAGCGTAAAACCAAACTCAGTCACTATAAATAGACATCAGTCAGAAAAGCATAGAAGATTGGATATTTGCTCAAAACAGCAGTTGCTGGAGTGTGTTTTGTTTGTTTGTTTGTTTGTTTTTGATGCTGCAATATTCCAGCTTTATGGCGGCAGTCTGTAAGTAAGAAAAGTCTGGACCATGCAATCCAGTGATCAACAGCATGAGCATCGATCGACTGGGATACTATGACAAGTGTCAAGTAGGTCAGTGAATCTGACCATCAGATAGTGTTAGTTGCCTCTTAAGACAAACATGAAGACCAATTTTCACTCGGATCTTCATGGGTGGCTGGATTTTATGATCCAGACTGAACAGTTTATAGGCTGATGTTATATTGCTGGGGAAAGATTACATATAAATTTATATTTGGGATTACACATTCTCAGCAAAGTACAAATTCTAGTACTTTTTGGGTTGAGTCCCATCCGAGTACTAAATTTGAGGAGTTCCATCCGGGATTTGAACCCACACCCTCAGAGTCAGGCACCCAATCGCCAGCACACAAAGTCAGCCGTCTAACCCACTCAGCCACCACAGCTTCCACAATATGGAAGTTAGACAATATAAGTTGTTCACGTCTCGAGGGGGACATGGGCTGATGTACCCTCAATGTTTGTTTATGTTCCCTGAGCCCAAACATAAAGAAACATCGAGGGTACATCAAGGCCCCAGCTCAGTAGCTACCGATATTATCTTACCCGAACATAGGGCTGTAATGAATACACTATGTGGTGAATATGATCCGTAGCGAGAATAATTATTCCACGAATACAATATTGTAGTTAAGTGATTGATGGACAATATTGATTGCCCATGTTGACAGTGTTAATTTGTCACAGCAATAACCAGTGATCTTACTCAAATTTGGTATGTAATAGTTATAGTTGACAGTACCATGCGTGCCTTGGCAAACTAACAACTTGCACTACTTATATTTTGCATTCTTGCATAACTCATTTTGAAAAAGGACATAAGGGACACTTCCTTAAAAATTGCAAATATTCATGAATATTCGGTTCTGGTGACCACGAATAATGAATTCGACGGTTCGATTCACGAATATCGCGAGTGAATCGTAACAGCCTTACTGAACACCTCAATGGTAATTTTGAACTGCGTACGATCATAGACGTACCAACGACAAGGCGACAAAAATTTAGAGTTATCTCCCTTCCCTCGATTTGCATTCGCAAAACATTGGTAACATTCGTACATCATGCGTGATTCAATGTTATTCGAGATAAAGAATCACTACTACGAAGTACCAAATGAGTTCGGCACTCCCAGCGGGGTACATAGAAAATGTTACTCGCTTGTAAGCGGGGTACATTGAAAATAACAGAAGAGCGCTCAGTCAATCAGAAAACGACATTAATGTGTGAGGCAAGATAAGTGATAGTCTAGCAGTGGTGGCTGAGCGGGTTAGGCAGTTGACTTTGTGTGCTGATGATTAGGTGCCTGACTCTAAGGGTGTGGGTTCGAATCCCGGTACAAGAATCTGTACTTCACTTAAAAGTGTGATCCCAAACATAACATTTGTTACATATGTTACGAGAGTGTGTTTTTTGTAATTTGTAATAACATTGGTTAGGTGATAATAATTATGAGTCACGATGTTTAAAGTTTTGAGTGTTGGTTGTGGGTCACATTTCTAGAGTTATACATGTTCAGTGGCAACAGTATTTTAGCGGCACGCAGTTATGATAGAGCTCTAGAGTTACCTCCCTTGACCGGATGTTTATGTGTTGACATCGTCATGTCGTATGTTCAACACTTTTCGAGAAAGATCTAAGTGGTTAGTGATACAGCCATGCTTTGCTGGAAAGTTTGAGAATCTGTGTCAGTATATATAAAGGCTGGCTGTTGTGTTGTGCGGCACGCAACGACTGACACACGGACTAACACACGGAATTACACAAGACTTTCGTTATCACTGGAGTTGCCCATCGTTGTTTGCCTCGGCTTCGTCCTTCATCACATCGCCATTGTCCGACCGACACTTCGTGCCTGACTGCTTTCATTTGTAAACAAGCTCCATTTTCAATATCTGATCTCACTGTGATTACCAAGACTCTGGTGAGTTAATATTTTATATATTTGACCCATAACTTTAGATTTGTGACTCAATTGCATTGTACTAGAAATCTGTATTGTGATTCATTGTAGCTTGCTCATTGTTTGCTCAATTATTGAGTCAATATATTATAGAATACTTTAATTTTTGAGTAAAATTGATATTTTATACTTATCCTGACTCATGCTCTTTTGCTTGTCTCCTTCCTCTTGCGAACATAGTGGAACACTTGTATCTCCCCTAATTGAAGTTCCCTTCAATGTAAAATCACTAATTAGTACACCACGAGTTACCTCCCTTCCACAAAGCTGGGGGCAGGGAAGCCACCTCTACCCATGTGCCTCACTCTCTCCTCATATACTGAGCCCAACATTTGAATTTACAGGAAATCCAAAGTGTTATTTGGGGAGGATGGGAGGGGCTGACCTCATGAGTCAGGATAAGTATAAAATATCAATTTTACTCAAAAATTACATATTTTTCCTTATCCTGACTCATGCTCTTTTGCTTGTAGAATCCAACAGAGCGGAGGTGGGAATATATAATACTTTGGATTTTAATAATTAGTGATTTGAACTGTGATGATTGTAATAACCCTATGGGAACTTCATAAAGGCATTGAACTGATGAATTCCTGCTGCCAGCTTATCAGCTGCCATATAGAGGTTATTACAATGTACTTATTATGATAAGTATGTATAATATTAATACAATGCTTAAGACTAATAGACTTAAGCTTGTTAATATGCTAGTATAAACTCCTTAGAGTTTGTTAGCTAAAATACTTTTAAGATATAAACATAGCACTAAGCTTAAAATATGATTAATTTTAAGCTAATTATATAATAACAAACCTCTTTAGGGTTTGTTAGTTAAAAATATTTATATGATATAGACAGTGCTGAGCTTAAGATATGAATAAGCTTAGCTATATATATAACAGCAAACTTTGTAGAGTTTGTTAGCTAATATATTTTACAATATGAGTATAGTATTGTGCTGAAGATATAATTATCTTAAGCTACATATATAATAGCCAAACTTAGTAGAGTTTGTTAGCTAATATATTTTTTACAATATGAGTATAATACTGTGCTTAAGATATAATTAACTTAAGCTACATATATAATAGCCAAACTTAGTATAGTTTGTTAGCTAATATATTTTTACAATATGAGTATAGTACTGTGCTTAAGATATAATTAGCTTAAGCTACATATATAATAGCCAAACTTAGTAAAGTTTGTTAGCTAATATATTTTACAATATGAGTATAGTACTGTGCTTAAGATATAATTAACTTAAGCTACATATACAATAGCCAAAAAACTCTGTAGAGCTTATTGGCTAATAGATTTATAATGTAACCATAGTACTAAGCTTAAGATATGATTAGACTTAAGCTAAATGTATATAGCAAAAACTCCTTAGAGTTTATTAACTAATATACTTTTATGTTATAAACATAGTACTGAGCTTAAGATATGATTAAACTTAAGCTATATATATATAATAGTAAAACTCCGTAGAGTTTGATAGCTAATACATTTTATTATGTTGATTTAGACCTAGTATTGAGCTTAAGATATGAAGTAAACCTTAAGCTAAATATATAATAGCAAAAACCTTTTAGAGTTTTAATAGCTAATATACTTATATGGTATCAACATAGTATTGAGCTTAAGATATGAAGAAACCTTTAAGCTACATATGTATAGCAAAAACTCCGTAGAGTTTGTTAGCTAATACATGATATAATGTAACCATAAAGCTTAAAATATGATGAAAACTTAAGCCCAATATATAATAGCAAAAAACTCTTTTAGAGTTTTGATAGCTAATATACCTATATGATATAAACATAGTACTGCTTTAAGATATGAATAAGCTTAAGTTACATATATAATAGCAAAAAACTCCATAGAGTTTGTTAGCTAATACATGTTATAATGTAACCATATTGCTTAAGATATGATGAAACTTAAGCCAAATAGCAAAAGCTCTTTAGAATTTGTTAGCTAATATAGTTATATGATATAAACATAGTACTGAGCTTAAGATATGAATGAGCTTAAAGCTACCTATATAATAGCAAAACTCCGTAGAGTTTGTTAGCTAATGTATTTTTACAATATGAGTATAGTACTATGCTTAAAATATACTTGACTTAAGCTACGTATATAATAGCCAAAAAAAACTCTGTAGAGTTTGTTAGCTAATGCATTTATCATGTAACCACTGTGATGATAAAAAACGAGCTTAAGCAAATTATATATAGCATGAAGCTATTTAGTACTGTTATAAGATAAGTAAAAATCTGTAAGATTGACTTATCTTCTCCGAGGAACTGTCAACTGTTGTGCAAGGACCATGGGATCAAATTGGTGGATACCTGAGATGTCCTCGGTGGTGATATCTCTCACATAATGGTTGGCAACCACCATATCGGATCTACAGTAATAAACCCTCCATTATTTCAAATAACATTTGTGTAGATGAAATTGTAGAAGTTAGCTCTAATATCAAGAGTATTAAAGCTCATGGAGGGTCGGATTAGGTCCATCTGTCTTGTATGCACGTAGTATGACAGTTCTGATCCAAACGGAGATATAGTCACGTGAGACTACACTCTGCGTAAGTTGATGATAGAGGAAAAAAATCTGTTGTATTTTTTCTTCCTGTTTAGTTTGGTGGAGATAAATTTACAGTGCTCTTGCTGGCCAAGCGTGATAGCATCATCGTATCATGGAGTCCAAGTATGTCATCCAGGCATGTTCATAAACCTCACTTGTGAGGTGTTGTAGCACTATATTCATATCCCAAGTTAGTACGTGAAACTTCCGTTTATTCTCCAAACAGAAACTTAGTAGGTTTACTAACCATCTAGTTGTGTTAGTAGCTTGATGATGAAATTCAGGTGTAGTCTGAAGCTGTGGATTTCGATCCACTTGTATCGCGTCGTCTAGGTAAATCGTTCGCGATGTCCTTGGCGATGTATGTGCACAACCGGGAGTTTGTGTCCTCGATGAACTTTATGTAAAATCGCCTGACTGCTGTGCCCTTGTCTAAACTTGACAGGGGAGGTCTCTAACCTGAAGAAAGCAGCCTAATCATGAAGGTTCAAGGTTAACTGGGCTGTAAGGAGGCTTGCTTTCGTTCATTGATATAAAGTTGTCACTTGCAACCTATGTCTTGAACTGTGAACTATGCTCGACCTCTGTGTAGAGGCGTTGTTCATCGAGGTCCAATCAGAATAAGGCATTTTGATTCTGTAGAGTACCAGCTGTGATGTCACCGGTGTAGCAGGAAAAGGAACCTTGTATAATATAGTGCGTCGTTGATATTAGAACAATCGTCGGTCTTCATCGTCAACTTCCCGAAGTTACCCGAGTGACCACGTGTTTAGAGGATTAATGGTAAGCGCACGCGAAAGCTTCGGCGCAAAATACCTCGCTCTGTAATATTAATGCTGGGTAGGTTATTTTCCTGGCTGTCGTGTAGAAAGTGCTTCAGTTTTGAATATAATTCCGACTTCTTTATATATAAAGGTACAATAACTTGTAAGTTGTCAGCTTGTAGACTGTATACATGAATGTATCGTCATAATTGTAGAATTAAAGCTGAATTTGTTGTACATATTTCTTCTCAGAAATGTTGACGATTATGAGTTATACTACGGCTGTAACAAGGCTGCTGTTCAATTTCGATATTGAATTGTCTGCAGATATGCGTAATGGTCACGCATGTAGATAATCGTATCGTCGTCCGGGATTGCATATACTAGCAATTTATACGGAATAGTTGATTTCTGTGAAGATCTATGAAACGTCGTTGACAAATTAATACAGCGACGTTCTGTGTTGTAAATAGCCTGTGCAATTGTCTTCGCGTGGAGGCTTATAGGCGGCATCTGGCATACAGTTGGTAGACAACTTATCGCGATGTCTTGAACGGACTGAGGAGTAGCTATATATGACGAGTGGCTAGTATATGGAGACCTTGGAGGAGACTTCCTCGGTGAGCGCCCGGAGACTTCACGAAGCTCTCGGAAGTATCCCTTCTAGATCTACTGGTGAAGTAGACTTGGAGCCACATAGCCTTAGCGACCTGAGCGAAGGTATCGAAATCAAAAATCGATTAGAATATATATATATATATAGAAGGCTTGCTTAGCGAATGGCCTCTGTGTTTAACAGGATGTGGGGTCGTGGCGCTTCTCCTCAGCGACGTCCCCTTGTAGCTGGTGAGGCTCTAGCTCCTTCGCGAGGCTGACCTGGGACTTGCTGGTTCTGCATAAGTAGGGCCGAGTGGATCATCTTATCATTTTCAGAAGTCGCGGTTACGAAATCTGGCGATAAGTGTCTCAATGATCGTTCTAGATCTATTTAGGCCAACGAACATACGTCTCCGTCATGGATTCAACTGAACCAATTTACGATTGTAGTTCTTATTGTTGATATCGATGATCAACTTGTAGTTTTCATCGATGTCTTAAGCCTTGAAGAAGGGGTCCATGTTGTGCGTGGAAAACTTCTAGGCGTGAAAGTTCGCAATTATGGTGTCTGAACTTTTGTAGCTTTATGGGATGCTATGTCTAGATTCTGTGCTACCGCAGCAATCGGGTCGATCGGAGGTAGGGTGATAGCATCTGCGTCGTCTTCCTTCATCAGGTATGTCTGCGTCGTACTGCCACTCTAGGAAGGTGATGTAGACTTGTGTGCAGACTTGTGTGGTAACCTGTGAGGCGATCGATGTGGTGATGTACGAGGAGATCGGAGACTATTGACAGCTTCGCGAAGCTCTTGAGTAGTCCCTTGACTCTGTTAAATGACGATCTATATTCGGGTGTCCTTCCCGAAAGTGCCTTCGCCGAATGCCTTCAAGCGAACGCTTCTTCGCGCTTAGCGAAGCTTCCTCTGCGTTCGGTGCTGGGGAACGGCGATTTGAGCTTCGCGAAGGCTTCCGTGAGGTCTGGTGGCTGAGTCTGCATCTAAGGATGAAGCCGAGGAATGTGATGATCTATCCCGCCTTCGCGAAGGCTGTACATCTGGGTCCTTCGTCAAGGTGGTCTGCGACTTCCTTCGCGAAGGCTGCATCGTCTTGGCTGCTACGTTGACTGGAGGTGCCTCTAGAGTGTTGTCTAAGTTGGAGCCTTCGCGAAGGCTCGTACTCTGGGCTGGCTGCTTCTCCAGTCTGTAGTGACCCTCCATCACGACCATGATTTGCCGTAGTAGCTCGTCTGGGATGGTCTGCGACGAAGTAGTCGGTGCCATCTCTGCGCTGTTAGTGGTGGGGCCCTCAGGTAAGTCGTCTGACATCAGTGTAGAGACATCAGGCTGCATGACGATCTCTGCTGATGTCATTGTAGCTGTCACCGGTCGCTACTTGTCTCATACGCCGGGGATGATGATCGGGCTGATCATCGTAGAGGAATAAGAGTTCAGCGGCTGGAACAATCTCGGTTGAGAAAGTCCTAGTAGACTTCGTTGAATTCCCCTCAGAGGTCGACGCGCTGCCCTGGGGGTCGCGAGGGGAAGTCTGCGTTGAGTGTTGGTAGCGACGGGACCCTCAGGAAGATCATCGAATGTTGATCTGCGCTGACATCACTGTTGCCGACATCAGTCATTCTTTGATGTATCAGGAATGATGATCGGCTGATCATCATACAGGCCCAAATCTGCGATGAGAACAATCTTCGGCTGAGAAAGTTCTAGTAGACTTCGTTGAATACCCTCAGTGCGACGAAGGGATGTCTGGGGAAGCAGGACGCTTCTTGGGGGCGGACTACGTCCCCGCCTTCCACCATTCTAGCGGAAAACCAGACGGGAGGGGGTCGACCAACAGCAGTAGACTGGCGAGGGGTTCAGGTGTATCAGTCATGCTAGACTCTGCATAATGCGTGACTCCATCTGCTGCGCGCCTCAAACGCCAAAGTAATTATTTATTAAAGGTAGAATTGGATAAATTAGTATCGCAACTGCAACGTGAATCACATGAAACATGGCGCAGTACAGCTAGGGCATATTAAATGCGGATCAGCAGCAGAATAAAAACGTAATGTGCAACAGTACAGAATTTTTATCAACGTAATCCACTGCAACAGCACGCGGCCCCGTGCATAAACAGTAGAAACACGACTAAATATCAATATATAATTGTTGAAAGATACTAGCTAAACCTCTATAGATCTCTATACGAGGTAACTAACTAAATATAATCAAAGGATATAGTGTGTCGGAGACACAGGCGCTCTCACGCCCAGCTCACTGGGCTAAGAAGGAGAGAGTGAGGCACATGGGTAGAGGTGAAAGCCCTCGTTCCCGCGCTTGTGGGAAGGGAGGTAACTCGTGGTGTACTAATTAGTGATTTTACATTGAAGGAACTTCAATTAGGGAGATACAAGTGTTCCACTATGTTCGCAAGAGGAAGGAGACAAGCAAAAAGAGCATGAGTCAGGATATTATGAAAATCTTTAGACTTGTCTGTGTTACATTTTGCTGGTTCAAAGGGGATTCTTAAACCTTTTGTCACGGCAATTATTTAACCGTAACTTTTTAAATGGCATTGTGTATTCAAAGAAAGAAAACGATACAAAAATAGACCAAACAGGCACTATTCTGCCTGTAGCCCCCTCCAGGTTATCATGCAGATGATGTAACAAGTGATACATTATGTACATGACATTATTAGGAAGACATCTATGTAAGATAATTTCCATTTCCTAGACACCATCTAGATAATGAATTCATGAGGCCAGTGTGTGGAATAGTTTCCAGAGTTTGCTAGCCAGTCGGGCTAGCTATGCCTGAAAGTTACTAGCCTACAAAATAATTCACTAGCCCGAAATTTAGATGAGAATAAGATATTGTAGGCATGACACAGGTTTCATCATTAAGCTGCTAATATGATGAACATTTTTATCATGCCATAATTTTGTATGACTTAAAAGTGCATTATAACTTTAAGTCGGTGAGAGTGATATATTTACAAAATGACACCATGAAAGTTCACTCGCCAGTCGGGCCAGTGACTGTGGAGATTTACTGGCCCGAATGGATTTTTACTAGCCATGGGCTAGCGGGCCAGTGGCTATTTCGCACACTGCAAAAGACACTTTACAAATGGAATGATCAACAGCCAGATTGATATATCCTAAGCCTAGTTTCTTTTACACAACTACAACATTTTACTATTAGACATACCTCCTCGAGCTCCACCCACTTCTCCTGTACCTCCAGCCAGGTAGTTAGCACTGCCTCGATGGTCTGGAGCCGTTTCTGCCACTTGAGCACCTCGTCCAGGAAGGAGCCAGCTGCACTGTTGCTCTGCATGGCTTGCAGCGACACCTGGTGGCTCTCCAGCTCATCAAATATCGACTCCGTCATCGTCAACAGATACAGTAATCCAGAGTCCTAAAATCAGCAATCAAAGATTGAGATCTGAACGGTCTGAAAATATCATGTTTGTAACATTAAAACTCACAAGGAAATTATATCGAAGGGTATAACAATAGTAAGGAAAATCAAACCTACTGTGAGAATTATACAGCCAACAATGATAATCAATTGAAGAATTATATAGCCAACAATGATAATCAACTGAAGAATTATATAGCCAACAATGATAATCAACTGAAGAATTATACAGCCAACAATGATAATCAACTGAAGAATTATACAGCCAACAATGATAATCAACTGAAGAATTATACAGCCAACAATGATAATCAACTGAAGAATTATATAGCCAACAATGATAATCAACTGAAGAATTATAAAGCCAACAATGATAATCAACTGAAGAATTATATAGCCAACAATGATAATCAACTGAAGAATTATATAGCCAACAATGATAATCAACTGAAGAATTATATAGCCAACAATGATAATCAACTGAAGAATTATACAGCCAACAATGATAATCAACTGAAGAATTATACAGCCAACAATGATAATCAACTGAAGAATTATACAGCCAACAATGATAATTAACTGAAGAATTATACAGCCAACAATGATAATCAACTGAAGAATTATATAGTCAACAATGATAATCAACTGAAGAATTATAAAGCCAACAATGATAATCAACTGAAGAATTATATAGCCAACAATGATAATCAACTGAAGAATTATATAGCCAACAATGATAATCAACTGAAGAATTATATAGCCCACAATGATAATCAACTGAAGAATTATACAGCCGACAATGATAATCAACTGAAGAATTATATAGCCAACAGTGATAATCAACTGAAGAATTATATAGCCAACAATGATAATCAACTGAAGAATTATACAGCCAACAATGATAATCAACTGAAGAATTATACAGCCAACAATGATAATCAACTGAAGAATTATATAGCCAACAATGATAATCAACTGAAGAATTATATAGCCAACAATGATAATCAACTGAAGAATTATATAGCCAACAATGATAATCAACTGAAGAATTATATAGCCAACAATGATAATCAACTGAAGAATTATATAGCCAACAATGATAATCAACTGAAGAATTATATAGCCAACAATGATAATCAACTGAAGAATTATAAAGCCAACAATGATAATCAACTGAAGAATTATACAGCCAACAATGATAATCAACTGAAGAATTATATAGCCAACAATGATAATCAACTGAAGAATTATATAGCCAACAATGATAATCAACTGAAGAATTTTATAGCCAACAATGATAATCAACTGAAGAATTATATAGCCAACAATGATAATCAACTGAAGAATTATACAGCCAACAATGATAATCAACTGAAGAATTATAAAGCCAACAATGATAATCAACTGAAGAATTATACAGCCAACAATGATAATCAACTGAAGAATTATACAGCCAACAATGATAATCAACTGAAGAATTATATAGCCAACAATGATAATCAACTGAAGAATTATATAGCCAACAATGATAATCAACTGAAGAAATATATAGCCAACAATGATAATCAACTGAAGAATTATACAGCCAACAATGATAATCAACTGAAGAATTATACAGCCAACAATGATAATCAACTGAAGAATTATATAGCCAACAATGATAATCAACTGAAGAATTATATAGCCAACAATGATAATCAACTGAAGAATTATATAGCCAACAATGATAATCAACTGAAGAATTATACAGCCAACAATGATAATCAACTGAAGAATTATACAGCCAACAATGATAATCAACTGAAGAATTATACAGCCAACAATGATAATCAACTGAAGAATTATATAGCCAACAATGATAATCAACTGAAGAATTATATAGCCAACAATGATAATCAACTGAAGAATTATATAGCCAACAATGATAATCAACTGAAGAATTATATAGCCAACAATGATAATCAACTGAAGAATTATACAGCCAACAATGATAATCAACTGAAGAATTATATAGCCAACAATGATAATCAACTGAAGAATTATAAAGCCAACAATGATAATCAACTGAAGAATTATATAGCCAACAATGATAATCAACTGAAGAATTATACAGCCAACAATGATAATCAACTGAAGAATTATATAGCCAACAATGATAATCAACTGAAGAATAATTACTACACAACCAACAATGATGATGATCAACTGAAAAATTAGATAATGAACAATGAGGATCAACTGAAGAATTATATAACCAACAATGATGACCAACTGAAGAATTATTTAACCAACAAACCATATTAATCTTAAGGTTATAATAACAATGATCAAACTGAAGAGTTATAAAATAAACAAACCTCAATAATCAAAGGATTACAATAACAACAATAAACTGAAGAATGATAAAATAAGCAAACTTATTGATCTAAGGATTATAATTATAACGATAAACTGAAGAATTATAAAATATACAAACCTTATTAATCTGAGGATTATAATAACAACGATAAACTGTAAAATTATGAAATAAACAAACCTTATAAAACAAAGGATTATAGTAACAATGATAAACTTAAGAATTATGAGGAATCTAACGTTTACAATAAAAATAAAGAAACTGTAAAACATTTGATTTTATTACATAGTCTAACTAACACTATTTGTAGCAAGATCAGTGATGGTCAATGCCAAGGATGTCTACTCACCTCGCCCATGTTAAGCAGGGAGGCAGGCAGAGAGCAGACACTGTTTCTCTTGCGACTGTGGGAACTCTGGTTGGAGATGCGGCTGGTGGTGCGCACCTGACTGCGACTGGGCTGTGAGTTGCCGGCCTGGAGCTGCTGGCCTTGACCAGCATCACTCTGGCCATACTCGCTCTGGTTGTCCTGGTAACACAGACATGTGTAATCATTAATGAGAGAGTGAGTAAAATTCTTAGCAATGTTCCAGCAAAATCAAGTAACACCAGAAATGTACATTGTACCCTTATGAGGAATCAAACCCGAACCTTGGCACAACCAGCGAGCACTTTAACCACTAGGCTACCCTTACCGCCTCTAATCAAAGAGAACGCCTCTGTGGTGTTATGGTTAGAGCGTCTGCCTGGAGAGCGGAAGGTCGTGGGTTCGATCCCCGACCGCGTCATTCCAAAAGATGTTAAAATATGGTACTTGTTGGTCCCTGCCTGGCGCTTGGCATTAATGGGTTCAACAAGGACTGGTCGGCTCGGAGTCAGTATAATGTGTCTGAGTGAGATATCTATGCTTCACTGCGGCATGGTATCTCAGTGGGCTAGCACTATAAAACCAGCTTCAGTCTGGGCTAGTACAAGCAGCCGCACATACACATTAACACGCATGCACGTCGTCATATGAGCGAAATATTCTCAAGAACGACGTTAAACCCAATTTCACCTCACCTCACCTCTTATCAAAGATGAAAGTTGTATACTTCTAGAGCTGAGAAAAACACTCACTGTTCCTCTGACCAAAGTACTAAGTTGATTAACACAGAATGCACAATATATTTAATCTATGAACGCAAAATCCATACTGACATCAATTCCTGAATCAACAAGGATACTTATTCATTGTAATACCTAGCCTTTTGGCTCATTTACCAAGTTATATGTGCCATTTTTTTTCCCCAAATGCATCACCATTCTAAACCTGTGTTGACACCATTGGTTCTCTGCACTACTTACTGGCACATCTGAAGCAGAGGAGTTTGTTTTACTCCGGACGTGAGGCCTGAGTTCGAATATCTTGCTAAGCCAGACCTCTTCGTATGTCTTCAGGGACTGCTCTATGGACAGATCCTTCACTGCTCTCTGTACAATAGCTCTCACGTCATCAACATGCTCTGAAATACAGATGCCATACTGTCAGGTTTTGACAAAGCAATTTCTAAATTCTTTCAAATAATTTATTCGATTGAGATTTTGGACAAAAAGTGCATTGTAACTGGGAAATTCTTTGTTTTCTTGGAAAATCAAACCATAGTTTAATTTTTAACAATTCAAAGAATACTCCATGTATTACATCATTGTTAACTCTTGCACACACATGAAAGAAGTGAGGTATGAGTTGCAAAATCTAATTATTTGCACAACTTATTAACTTATTTTATGGCGTGATGAAAGCCAACTTATTTTATGGTCTGATGAAAGCCAACATTGATAATTTGTTGCAATTAGGAAATAAACATCATGTGTTGGCCAATTTCCGGGTGTTATTGAGTATTTGAATCACGAGAATTCATTTGGAACCGACGGCATCAGCCGGAGGGTACAGCAGTGAAATGTCATCAGCTGGCCGTTTCGGCTGTTTCCCATGGTAGCATCTGGAACATCTCATTTGTGACGTCATTCGGACTTTACGTCACAATATGATTTTAATGACGTCATCACAGCTGACGACGTAACAATACAATGGTGTGAGCAATGTTTGCATGTATTAATACGCAGCGAATTTCCGGGAATCGAATACCATTTGACCACGTTTTTTCAACCAATCAGATTAAAGAACAAAGTGACTTTTGGTTTACAATGATATCATGACTGCTTTGTATCCATAGGAACTATAATTTCTGAAAGCCCTATGAGTAATTTGTCAACACCTCAGTACATCCCAGTGTGTTGGCTTGATGTTGGAGGGAAGCTTTATGTGATACTGGTCATAAAATCTTTGGTGAAATGTATAAGAACATATGAAGATGTTGACAGACAAGATCATATTGTTTCATTGTTTGTTGTTTGTTTAATCCTGCATTTTAAGACTGCTGCTGTCAATAATCAAGTCTGGATCAGACAACCAATGATTGATATAATGAACAACAATGGCGTATTCTGACACACAAGTCACCAAGTCTGACCTATGTCATCTCTTACAACAAGCACAGGTTGCTGAGGTACTCCTCTATTGGCACCAGACCCCAGCCATCTTCCCCAACTTACTCTGTAGTCCCAGACTGAGGAGCTCTCCAAGCGTCATCCTCTTCAGGGTGTCATTGTCTATGGTGAGGGCGCCGCCTGTCACTCTCACCAGCTGCTTCCAGTGCCGGGTCCTCATGGCTGAACTGCTCAGGTCATCAATCAGAGGCAGACAGGCCTAACATAGAGGAGGTCATGTTATTAGTTCATGTTAAATAACATCTTTGGTTGTCAAGCTTGTTCTTGATGATAATGAAGGATTCCAGCCTGGATGGTAATGATGGGCTCTTACATGGGTGGTAATGATGGGCTCTTACATGGGTGGTAATGATGGGCTCTTACATGGGTGGTAATGATGGACTCTTACATGGGTGGTAATGATGGGCTCTTACATGGATGATAATGATGGACTCTCATATGGATGGTAATGATGGAGTCACCTGAAGGGAAGTGATGGACTCTCAACTGGATGTTAATCATGGATTCTAATGTGGATGGTAAGTATGGACTCTCTCTTGGATTTAGCAATGGACTCTCACCTTGAGGATAGTTATGGACTCTAACATGGATGGAAATGATGGACTCTTATCTGGACAGTAATGATGGTTTCTCATGTGTTTGGGAATGATGAACTCTTACATGGATTGTAGTAATGGACTCTCACCTGGATGAAAGTTATTCACTCTCACCTGGATGAAAGTTATTGACTCTCACCTGGATGAAAGTTATTGACTCTCACCTGGATGAAAGTTATTGACACTCACCTCAATGAAAGTTATTGACTCCCAACTGGATGAAAGTTATTGACACTCACCTGGATGAAAGTTATTGACTCCCAACTGGATGAAAGTTATTGACTCTCACCTGGATGAAAGTTATTGACTCTCACCTGGATGAAAGTTATTGACTCTCACCTCAATGAAAGCTATTGACTCAACAGGATGAAAGTTATTGACTCTCACCTCAATGAAAGTTATTGACTCTCAACTGGATGAAAGTTATTGACTCTCACCTGGATGAAAGTTATTGACTCTCACCTGGATGAAAGTTATTGACTCTCACATCGATGAAAGTTATTGACTCTCACCTCAATGAAAGTTATTGACTCACACCTGGATGAAAGTTATTGACTCTCACCTGGATGAAAGTTATTGACTCTCACCTGGATGAAAGTTATTGACTCTCACCTGGATGAAAGTTATTGACTCCCAACTGGATGAAAGTTATTGACTCACACATCGATGAAAGTTATTGACTCTCACCTCAATGAAAGTTATTGACTCTCAACTGGATGAAAGTTATTGACTCTCACCTGGATGAAAGTTATTGACTCTCACCTGGATGAAAGTTATTGACTCTCACATCGATGAAAGTTATTGACTCTCACCTCGATGAAAGTTATTGACTCTCACATCGATGAAAGTTATTGACTCTCACCTGGATGGTAGTGATAGACTCATGCAGCCCCATGTAGACATCCCAGGTGAAAACATCTTCTGGGAGAGCTCGAACAATGTCCAGCTGTTTGCTCGTCTCCTCCCGGAGAAACTTGGTGTTCATCTTCTGCCATCGATGCCTCTTCCACTCGGACTGCTGTTCATCTATAACCCTGTAAATACACCACAGTGTTAGACCTTTCAGACAGTTGCGTTCATCCCTCTTATCTACTCAGTCTACTCATCACATCACAGTGTTAGACCTTTCAGACAGTTGCGTTCATCCCTCTTATCTACTCAGTCTACTCATCACATCACAGTGTTAGACTATCCAAACATTTGTTTGGGCCCATACTGCCTATGCATGTTTATTCACTATTCTAAGATGCTTCGGTGAAGGATCAAAGGCATCGAAAATACTTTATCAGATGATAATGTACATTTTTTTGCATTACATCACAATCTATTGGCATCACTGCGCCATTCTAGCCTGCGCCATTCTAACGTTAAAGCACTCAGACGCAAGCATCCTCGTTCTTTAATGATAATAGTTCAGGGCGAACGTGTGCTTTACTACACTATACATGGGGGTAGAGCAAACTGCATTTCTTAAACACAGTCAGATCCATCTATATATTAAAATGTAAGACCTTCCAAACAATCTTGAACATCCATCACATGTGAGATCTAAAGAACTAACCTGACAGTCTCCCATACTTGTTTCAGGTTGTTGAGCTCATAGCGGCACCTGAAACATCACATGAACTTCAGGTATATTCATTCTTCTGGAGTATGTTGATGATACAATCAAAACAGATGTGGTTATCGGTATTGCACCACATATTAATAATAATAATGATAATAAGGGCACTTGTAATGTGCTGAATTCCGCAACATGGAGGGGCATGTTCAAAGTGTTAACACAATCTGATCATTATTACCCCAGATAACCCAAGCTGCCTGTTAGGTGCTAGAAGGTTAATAGTCACATGGCTTATTTCACCAGGTACCCATTTTCTGCTGGGTGAGCAGAGGTAATTTTTAACAAACTCACTTGCCTAAGGTGAAACCACATGTATCACATGTGCTTCATTGTGGGGCAGGAGTAGGCATATCTCTATACACAAGGCTGTATTGCAATGAATTTCATGATATATTGTGATAAAGTAAGCTGTATTGTGATACTTTTCATGATACATCATGATATACATGTAATTTTTGAGTAAAATTGATATTTTATACTTATCCTGACTCATGCTCTTTTGCTTGTCTCCTTCCTCTTTATGAACATAGTGGAACACTTGTATCTCCCTAATTGAAGTTCCTTCAATGTAAAATCACTAATTAGTACACCACGAGTTACCTCCCTTCCACAAGCTGGAACGAGGGGCCACCCTCTACCCATGTGCCTCACTCTCTCCTCATATACTGAGCCCAACATTTGAATTTACAGGGAAATCCAAAGTGTTATTTGGGAGGATGGGAGGGCTGACCTCATGAGTCAGGATAAGTATAAAATATCAATTTTACTCAAAAAATTACATATTTTTCCTTATCCTGACTCATGCTCTTTGCTTGTAGAATCCAACAGAGCGGAGGTGGGAATATATAATACTTTGGATTTTAATAATTAGTGATTTGAACTGTGATGATTGTAATAACCCTATGAGAACTTCATAAAGGCATTGAACTGATGAATTCCTGCTGCCAGCTTATCAGCTGCCATATAGAGGTTATTACAATGTACTTATTATGATAAGTATATATAATATTAATACAATGCTTAAGACTAATAGACTTAAGCTTGTTAATATGCTAGTATAAACTCCTTAGAGTTTGTTAGCTAAAATACTTTAAGATATAAACATAGCACTAAGCTAAAAATATGATTAATTTTAAGCTAATTATATAATAACAAACCTCTTTAGGGTTTGTTAGTTAAAATATTTATATGATATAGACAGTGCTGAGCTTAAGATATGAATAAGCTTTAGCTATATATATAACAGCAAACTTTGTAGAGTTTGTTAGCTAATACATTTTTACAATATGAGTATAGTATTGTGCTTAAGATATAATTATCTTAAGCTACATATATAATAGCCAAACTTAGTAGAGTTTGTTAGCTAATATATTTTACAATATGAGTATAATACTGTGCTTAAGATATAATTAACTTAAGCTACATATATAATAGCCAAACTTAGTATAGTTTGTTAGCTAATATATTTTTACAATATGAGTATAGTACTGTGCTTAAGATATAATTAACTTAAGCTACATATATAATAGCCAAACTTAGTAAAGTTTGTTAGCTAATATATTTTTACAATATGAGTATAGTACTGTGCTTAAGATATAATTAACTTAAGCTACATATATAATAGCCAAACTTAGTAAAGTTTGTTAGCTAATATATTTTTACAATATGAGTATAGTACTGTGCTTAAGATATAATTAACTTAAGCTACATATACAATAGCCAAAAACTCTGTAGAGCTTATTAGCTAATAGATTTATAATGTAACCATAGTACTAAGCTTAAGATATGATTAGACTTAAGCTAAATGTATATAGCAAAAAACTCCTTAGAGTTTATTAACTAATATACTTTTATGTTATAAACATAGTACTGAGCTTAAGATATGATTAAACTTAAGCTATATATATATAATAGTAAAACTCCGTAGAGTTTGATAGCTAATACATTTTATTATGTTGATTTAGACCTAGTATTGAGCTTAAGATATGAAGTAAACCTTAAGCTAAATATATAATAGCAAAAACCTTTTAGAGTTTTAATAGCTAATATACTTATATGGTATCAACATAGTATTGAGCTTAAGATATGAAGAAACCTTAAGCTACATATGTATAGCAAAACTCCGTAGAGTTTGTTAGCTAATACATGATATAATGTAACCATAAAGCTTAAAATATGATGAAAACTTAAGCCCAATATATAATAGCAAAAACTCTTTTAGAGTTTTGATAGCTAATATACCTATATGCTATAAACATAGTACTAGCTTTAAGATATGAATAAGCTTAAGTTACATATATAATAGCAGCAAAAACTCCATAGAGTTTGTTAGCTAATACATGTTATAATGTAACCATATTGCTTAAGATATGATGAAACTTAAGCCAAATAGCAAAAGCTCTTTAGAGTTTGTTAGCTAATATAGTTATATGATATAAACATAGTACTGAGCTTAAGATATGAATGAGCTTAAGCTACCTATATAATAGCAAAACTCCGTAGAGTTTGTTAGCTAATGTATTTTTACAATATGAGTATAGTACTATGCTTAAAATATACTTGACTTAAGCTACGTATATAATAGCCAAAAAAAACTCTGTAGAGTTTGTTAGCTAATGCATTTATCATGTAACCACTGTGATGATAAAAAAACGAGCTTAAGCAAATTATATATAGCATGAAGCTATTTAGTACTGTTATAAGATAAGTAAAAATCTGTAAGATTGACTTATCTTCTCCGAGGAACTGTCAACTGTTGTGCAAGGACCATGGGATCGAATTGGTGGATACCTGAGATGTCTCGGTGGTGATATCTCTCAGATAATGGTTGGCAACCACCATATCGGATCTACAGTAATAAACCCTCCATTATTTCAAATAACATTTGTGTAGATGAAATTGTAGAAGTTAGGGCTCTAATATCAAGAGTATTAAAGCTCATGGAGGGTCGGATTAGGTCCATCTGTCTTGTATGCACGTAGTATGACAGTTCTGATCCAAACGGAGATATAGTACGTGAGACTACACTCTGCGTAAGTTGATGATAGAGGAAAAAAATCTGTTGTATTTTTTTCTTCCTGTTTGGTTTGGTGGAGATAAATTTACAGTGCTCTTGCTGGCCAGCGTGATAGCATCATCGTATCATGGAGTCCAAGTATGTCATCCAGGCATGTTCATAAACCTCACTTGTGAGGTGTTGTAGCACTATATTCATATCCCCAAGTTGGTACGTGAAACTTCCGTTTATTCTCCAAACAGAAACTTAGTAGGTTTACTAACCATCTAGTTGTGTTAGTAGCTTGATGATGAAATTCAGGTGTAGTCTGAAACGCTGTGGATTTCGGATCCACTTGTATCACGTCGTCTAGGTAAATCGTTCGCGATGTCCTTGGCGATGTATGTGCACAACCGGGAGTTTGTGTCCTCGATGAACTTTATGTAAAATCGCCTGACTGCTGTGCCCTTGTCTAAACTTGACAGGGAGGTCTCTAACCTGAAGAAAGCAGCCTAATCATGAAGGTTCAGGTTAACTGGGCTGTAAGGAGGCTTGCTCGTTCATTGATATAAAGTTGTCACTTGCAACCTATGTCTTGAACTGTGAACTATGCTCGACCTCTGTGTAGGGCGTTGTTCATCGGGTCCAATCAGAATAAGGCATTTTGATTCTGTAGAGTACCCAGCTGTGATGTCACCGTGTAGCAGGAAAAGGAACCTTGTATAATATAGTGCCGTCGTTGATATTAGAACAATCATCGGTCTTCATCGTAACTTCGAAGTTACCCCAGTGACCACGGTGTTTCGAGGATTAATGGTAAACGCAGCTGAAAAGCTTCCGGTAAAATACCTTGCTCTGTAATATTAATGCTGGGTAGGTTATTTTCCTGGCTGTCGTGAAAGTACTTCAGTTTTGAATATAATTCCGACTTCTTTATATATAAAGGTACAATAACTTGTAAGTTGTCAGCTTGTAGACTGTATACATGAATGTATCGTCATAATTGTAGAATTAAAGCTGAATTTGTTGTACATATTTCTTCTCAGAAATGTTGGACGATTATGAGTTATACTCGCTGTAACAAGGCTGCTGTTCAATTCGATATTGAATTGTCTGCAGATATGCGTAATGGTCACGCATGTAGATAATCGTATCGTCGTCCGAGATTGCATATACTAGCAATTTATCTGGAATAGTTGATTTCTGTGAAGATCTATGAAACGTCGTTGACAAATTAATACAGCGACGTTCTGTGTTGTAAATAGCCTGTGCAATTGTCTTCGGCGTAGGCTTATAGGCGCATCTGGCATACAGTTGATAGACAACTTATGCGATGTCTTGAACGGACTGAGGAGTAGCTATATATGGCGAAAGTGGCTAGTATATGGAGACCTTGGAGGAGACTTCCTCGGTGAGCGCCCGGAGACTTCACGAAGCTCGAAGTATCCCTTCTAGATCTACTGGTGAAGTAGACTTGGAGCCACTTAGCCTTCGCGACCTTCGCGAAGAAGGTATCGAAATCAAAGTCCGATTAGATATATATATATATATATATATATATATAAGAGCTTTGCTTCGCTAATGGCCTCTGTGTTTAACAGGATGTGGGGTCGGCGAAAGCTTACTCCTCCGCCGACGCCCCTTGTAGCTGGTGAGGCTCTAGCTCCTTCGCCGAGGCGGCCTGGGACTTGCTGGTTCTGCATAAGTAGGGCCGAGTGGATCATCTTATCATTTTCAGAAGTCGTGGTTACTTAAATCTGGTGATAAGTGTCTCAATGATCGCTTCTAGATCTATTTAGGCCAACGAACATACGCCTCGGTCATGGATTCAACTGAACCAATTTACGATTGTAGTTCTTATTGTTGATATCGATGATCAACTTGTAGTTTTCATCGATGTCTTAAGCCTTGAAGAAGGGGTCCATGTTGTGCGTGGAAAACTTCTAGGCGTGAAAGTTCGGCAATTATGGTGTCTGAACTTTGTGGCTTTATGGGATGCTATGTCTAGATTCTGTGCTACCGCAGCAATCGGGTCGATCGGAGGTAGGGTGATAGCATCTGCGTCGTCTTCTCCTTCATCAGGTATGTCTGCGTCGACTGCCACTCTAGGAAGGTGATGTAGACTTGTGTGCAGACTTTGTGTGGTAACCTGTGAGGCGCATCGATGTGGTGATGTACGAGGAGATCGGAGACTATTGACAGCTTCGCCGAAGCTCTTGAGTAGTCCCTTGACTCTGTTAAATGACGATCTATATTCGGGTGTCCTTCCCGAGTGCCTTCGCGAGTGCCTTCGCGAATGCCTTCACGAACGCAGCTGAACGCCTTCGCTGAAGCTTCCTTTGCGTCTCGTGCTGGGGAACGGCGATTTGAGCTTCGCGAAGGCTTCCGTGAGGTCTGGTGGCTGAGTCTGCATCTAAGGATGAAGCCGAGGAATGTGATGATCTATCCCGCCAAGGCCTTCGCGAAGGCTGTACATCTGGGTCCTTCGTCAAGGTGGTCTGCGACTTCTCTTCGAAGGCTGCATCGCCTTGGCTGCTACGCTGACTGGAGGTGCCTCTAGAGTGTTGTTCTAAGTTGGAGCCTCGCGAAGGCTCGTGACTCTGGGCTGGCTGCTTCTCCAGTCTGTAGTGACCTCCATCACGCACCATGATTTGCCGTGAGTAGCTCGTCTGGGATGGTCTGCGACGAAGTAGTCGGGTGCCATCTCTGGCGCTTGTTAGTGGTGGGGCCCTCAGGTAAGTCGCCTGACATCAGTGTAGAGACATCAGGCTGCATGACGCATCTCTGCTGATGTCATTGTAGCTGTCACCGGTCGCCACTTGTCTCATACGCCGAGGATGATGATCGGCTGATCATCGTAGAGGCCAAGTTCAGCGGCTGGAACAATCTCGGTTGAGAAAGTCCTAGTAGACTTCGCTTGAATTCCCTCAGAGGTCGACGCCGCCCTGGGGGTGCGTAAGTCCGCGCTGAGTGTTGGTAGCGACGGGACCCCTCAGGAAGATCATCGAACGTTGATCTGCGCTGACATCACTGTTGCCGGTTATCAGTCATTCTTTGATGTATTATCAGGAATGATGATCGGCTGATCATCATACAGGCCCAAATTGCGATGAGAACAATCTCGGCTGAGAAAGTTCTAGTAGACTTCGCTGAATACCCCTCAGTGCGACGGCGGGATGTCTGGGGAAGCAGGACGCTTCTTGGAGGCGGGCGGACTACGCCCCACGCCTTCCACCATTCTAGCGGAAACCCAGACGGGAGGGGGGTCACCAACAGCAGTAGACTGGCGCAGGGTTCAGGTGTATCAGTCATGCTAGACTCTGCATAATGCGGACCTATCTGCTGCTGGCCTCAAACGCAAAGTAATTATTTATTAAAGGTAGAATTGGATAAATTAGTATCGCGAACTGCAACGCGGAATCACATGAAACATGGCGCAGTACAGCTAGGGCATATTAAATGGATCAGCAGCAGAATAAAAACGAATGTGCAACAGTACAGAATTTTTATCAACGAATCCACTGCAACAGCACGCGGCCCCGCATAAACAGTAGAAACACGACTAAATATCAATATATAATTGTTGAAAGATACTAGCTAAACCTCTATAGATCTCTATAACGAGGTAACTAACTAAATATAATCAAAGGATATAGTGTGTCGGAGACACAGGCGCCTCACGCCCAGCTCACTGGGCTAAGAAGGAGAGAGTGAGGCACATGGGTAGAGAGGTGGCTCTCGCTCCCGCCGCTTGTGGAAGGGAGGTAACTCGTGGTGTACTAATTAGTGATTTTACATTGAAGGGAACTTCAATTAGGGAGATACAAGTGTTCCACTATGTTCGCAAGAGGAAGGAGACAAGAAAAAAAGAGCATGAGTCAGGATAAGGAAAATACACTACCGCATCCCTTTGATTCATGCCGCACCGTGTGTAAACGTGTTGAAACAACCTCAGTTTAGAGGGATACTTGCCCATGAAAGGTAGGTGAATATCAAGTTTCTTTGCAAATATCGAGTTAAAAGGGTAATTTTGCTTGTTGGGACCATGACATTATATCGAGATATCCAAAATATCGAGACATCCGTATCGAGTTAAAAGAGTTTGATTAATGATAAATTATGAAGGATTTTGCGGGACCGAGATGCTATATCGAGACAACCGAGATATCGAGTTATCAGAGTTTGACACAACGGTGCTCGACTGTACTGCCAAACACATGGCACTATTGAGATACATGTGATTATATTTCTCCACAATTAACACAATCCTGCGAAACACATGGTCCAATTACAATATATTACTGAAAGCATTGCTGCAATGCACAATACCTATGACAATATCAAGCAAAGGAAATCTGTATAGAATAGACACATATCGGTATATTGTGAAACACATGGCCGTTTTGCAAATTGTTTGCACTAATGTATTCAAGGAATATATATTAGAAACAAATTTAAACGGAACATTATGACGGAACTTGCCAAGTTGTTTATTGAACAAATCAACCTTGTCTGTATGTCACTAACATCCTTGTCTGTATTCAAGGTATGAGTCTGTATGTGAATGAACAATCAGGAACAAATTACTTTCCATTTTCAAGTTAATGGAACATTATGTAAGGAACTAGCTGTAAGTTGATTATTGAACAACATCTTGTTTTGTCGGTAACTCCTTGCTTTTAGCAATATTCCAGCAATATCATGCCTTGGGACACCAGTAAATGTGTATTCAGTAACAGCCTTGTCATTGTACCAATGTGGTGATTTGAACACGTATGTCAGTCTTCAGCATGTCAGAAACAACCTTGTCTGTAGCTGTCAGAAAATGATTTTAGCAGTAGGCTACCCAACTGCCCTTGAAAGTAAGAACTCTCCACCAATAGTACTGTAACTCACTGTGGCAGGACGGAGAAGTTGACAACAGACGCCTCCAGAAGCTCCTGCAGCTCAATCAGATCCTGAGCTTCATTCTCCAGCACCGTGAGCCGCTTGACAAAGTTGTCTATGACAACCCAGGCCTCCCCCAGGGAACACTCTCTATTATAGATGTCAGACTTGTCCAGGTCATTGCTCAGGTCCATCACACGGTCAGCAAATGCCTCAAGGTCCTACACAACAAAAGGTTAGAAGCATTAGAAATATAAGCCAGACTGCTAGTGCTGTTTCAGGGCTCGATTTCAGAAAAGTTAACCTACTTGCACCAGGTGCAACCTATGATAAAGACCTAGTTGCACCAGCCAAATTCCAGTTGCAACATAGTGTGTTTAAAGCGTCAGAAGTTGAAACCATAGCAACACAGAGACACAGCTGATATCTGTTTTCAAGAGCTGTCATAGCCGAGACGTGTCTATGAATAGCAATGTTTCGGTACCATAGCTATTCAAAGTTTAGAAGAAGAATGAGCTGACATATTTATGCTTATAATGTTAGATTCATCATTGATTTATTTCTCAAAAATTGACTTGCACCTTGTGCAAGTTAGACTCATAACTAGGTTGCACTTTGTAAAACTGGGTTGCACCAGTGCAAGTAACAAAGCACTAAATCGAGCCCTGTGTTTTCAGAGGGCTTACAGAAGGCTATTCAGTGTATCATCAGCCCTGATACCAAACTGAGTTTCATCTACATTGTAAGTCATCATCAAAACACAAGATATTTTATTGCTGTGGTCAATCAAAGCCAGCAGCAGATATACAGTTACCTGTGTGATTCTGGCTGATTCCTCCTGTATGCGTGGTCCAAGTCTCTGTTTGGCCAGGGATACTTTAGTCTTGAGGTTGTTCCACCGGCCTGGAGCTGCTGAGAACAGGAACTGGGTCTTCTCCGGCAGCACCTGGCCATACTTCCTCAGTAGTAAGACCGTCCGATGCATCGCTGTGAACTTGCCGTCCATCTCCGACTGTTGAGCTGACACCTGTAGCAGAATAATGTCTCCTGTCACCAGAGTAGGAAAGAATTCAACAATTTCACATAATCCATCTGAAACAACCTTGTCTGTATGTCAGTAACAACCCCGTCTGTATGTCAGTAACAACCTTGTCTGTATGTCAGCAACAACCTTGTCTGTATGTCAGAAACAGCCTTGTCCGTATATCAGTAACAACCTTGTCTGTATGTCAGTAACAACCGTGTCCATATATCAGTAAGAACCTTGTCTGTATGTCAGTAACAACCTTGTCTGTATGTCAACAACCTTGTCTGTATGTCAGAAATAGCCTTGTCCGTATATCAGTAACTACCTTGTCCGTATGTCAGTAACAACCGTGTCCATATATCAGTAACAACCTTGTCTGTATGTCAGTAACAGCCTTGTCTGTATGTCAGTAACAGCCTTGTCTGTATGTCAGCAAGAACCTTGTCTGTATGTCAGTAAGAACCTTGTCTGTATGTCAGCAACAACCATGTCTGTATGTCAGCAACAACCTTGCCTGTATATCACAAACAACCTTGTCTGTATGTCAGTAACACACTTGTTTGTATGTCAGTAACAGCCTTGTCTGTATGTCAGTAGCAGCCCCGAATGTATGTCAGTAACAACCTTGTCTGCATGTCAGTAACAACCTTGTCTGTATGTCAGCAACAACCTTGTCTGTATGTCAGTAACAGCCGTGTCCATATATCAGTAACAATCTTGTCTGAATGTTGGTAACAGCCTTGTCTGTATGTCAGTAACAGCCTTGTCTGTATGTCAGTAACAGCCTTGTCTGTATCTGTCTGTCAGTAACAACCATGTCTATTTGTCAGTAATACCCTTGTCTGTATGTCAGTAACAACCTTGCCTGTATCTTAGTAACTGCCTTGTCAGCAACATGCAATATCTTGTTTTTTAGTAAATCACTAAGAGTATAAATGACACCCTACCTCATTAAAGAGTCTCATCATCTTCATGAAGCTGGCTGTGTCTCTCTCCTCTCCGGTGATACTCTCAATCTCTGGCTCAATCCTCTTCAGGAACACATCCAACTTCTCTAGCATTTGAGTCACCTGAAACACACCCAAGGCTATGAACCATACAGCCTACTGCAGTAGTAAACATCCTGAAACACACCCAAGGCTATGAACCATACAGCCTTCTGCAGAAGTAAACATCCTGAAACACACTCAAGGCTATGAACCATACAGCCTTCTGCAGTAGTAAACATCTTGAAACACACCCAAGGCTATGAACCATACAGCCTTCTGCAGTAGTAAACATCCTGAAACACACCCAAGGCTATGAACCATACAGCCTTCTGCAGAAGTAAACATCCTGAAACACACTCAAGGCTATGAACCATACAGCCTTCTGCAGTAGTAAACATCCTGAAACACACCCAAGGCTATGAACTATACAGCCTTCTGCAGAAGTAAACATCCTGAAACACACTCAAGGCTATGAACCATACAGCCTTCTGCAGTAGTAAACATCCTGAAACACACCCAAGGCTATGAACCATACAGCCTTCTGCAGTAGTAAACATCCTGAAACACACCCGAGGCTATGAACCATACAGCCTTCTCCAGAAGTGCTAATGTGGTCATGGATTTGTTTCACCGTTCTGAAAGTGTATGTAATTGATCACTCAAAAAATCCAGTAAATCCAGGATTTGATTTCATTGTGTTACACAGAAGATACAGTCAGAGAGCACCAATGTCTGATTACATTTGTGTCATATCCTGAACAGTTGTAGACACAAATGATTTGATAGTAAAAGCAATATGAATGATACTTGCCATAGAATCTACATAACATATTTAATGTTAACAGGTGCCTTATCATTGCAGTGTCTACTTCTTGACACTTTCTGTAACAAAAACAAACACCAGACACAGGGTTGTAGAATTTCTGCAAATGTGATTGTTTAGTTTGTACCTGATCCGAGAGGTACTTGGTGAACGTCCACATCCACTTGCTGGCATAGGTGGTAAGAACCTGCTTTATAGGCTGCAGGTCCACTCTCAGCCAACCCACATTATGGTAGTTCTGTAGCGCCTGCACCTCATCTCGGGCACTCTGGAAGTAAAAATGACGACAATGATGTGGTTTAACACGTTGACTGCCTATCACGAGTATACTCGTAGCATCAATTCTGGCAGAATTTGCCACCAGAGTTATCTTGTAGCCACATCAGTGGTATTTTAAAACAAGTCTCACACGTTGGCGAAATAGGCACAAGAAGCAGTTGTCTCCTGGCGGTAACAAGGAACGTCATAGTCTTTTTCCGTTAGAACTAAACAAGCACATGATTCAGTTTGGAACTGCAAGCTGCAGTAACAGTGAGTGTTTTTTTTACCAGTGGCTCACTGGACAGTATCAACTAACATTACAGAAGCAGCGAGTTGGGTGAGTGAGTTAAGTTTTACGCCACTTTCAGTAGTGAGTGAGTGAGTTATTATTTAACGTCACATCGGCAATATTTCAGCCATATCATGACGACACTTTCAGTAAATATTCCAACAATATCACAGCAGGGGACACCAGAAATCGGCTTCACACATTGTACCCATATAGGTAATCAAATCTGGGTCTTTGGTATGACAAGCGAAAGCTCTAACTACTAAACTATACCACCGCCCCCATAACAAAAGTTGTATGGGACAGTAAGATGCACACATTGAGAATTGAATTTTACCTAAAGTTCATTGGGTATGTAACATCTCAGCCATGTCCTTATATGAAAACGCATAGCAATACATTGTGCATATGTTACTTAATTGATAGATTCCTGACTGACTGCTACCGATTCCTAAATTGCTTGAATTTTCAGTACCATCAACAATGTGGCTTGTGGGGATCCTCCACTTACCTTGTAGATGTCTATCTCATTGTCAAACTCATCCAAGGATGGGATGTTGTGATTGTCCCCCTCCTTGTTGCCCTTGGGGGTGAGGAGCGTCCTCTCCGCAGTACCCATCAGACCAGCTGAGTCAATACTGCTCTTGGCTGAGGAAGCTCTGAAGCAGACAGATGTTACATGAGTTCAATGTTCTGTTTGTTGCCAAAATCCTTACTCATCAATTTTCATGCTTTATTGTGGCTGCTTGTACATATTTGATATTGAGTGAGTGAGTGAGTTTAGTTTTACGCACTCAGCAATATTCCAGCTATATGGCGGCGGTGTGTAAATAACAGTGTCTGGACCAGACAATCCAGTGATCAACAGCATGAGCAGCGATCTGCGCAATTGGGAACCGATGACATGTGTCAACCAAGCCAGCGAACCTGACCCCCAGATCCCGTTAGTCGCCTCTTACATCAAACATGGGTTACTGAAGATTCATTCTAACGTGGACCTTCACGGGTCTATTTGATTTTGAATACCTATTTGATCTTGAATACCTATAGTAGTGGTAGGAATCTGAAGGAATATAAATGGGATATAGCAGGGAATTTGTATAGCAGGACCAAAGAGATTTTAACTCGCAACCAGTGTATATCAGTGTATAAGGGACATAACTCATAACATTTCCATCCTTGCACCAAACATGAACAGAAATGTCATTCAGCAAGCTCACAGATGTCTAGCAAGGTGCTTTGGGATGTCTAGCAACACTCTTGAAAATGTCTAGCATCTAGCTGAAGGATATCTATTATTATTATTATTATAGGATATTTATATAGCACACATATCCACGCACTAGTGCATGCTCAAGGCGCTGGTATTTTTTCCCTCGATCATTGGATGACAATATCAACTGCACATCGTATCAGCAATCTCAACTCCCTTGGGCGTATACAACTCGCTGCCGCTAGGGGCACCGAGTTATTGTGGCTTTCTCATCTAGCAACAAGCTTTGAAATGTCTAGCAGCATGCTTAGGGATGTCCAGCAACAAGCTTGGATATGTCTAGCATCAAGCTGAAGAATGTCTAGCAACAAGTTTGGAAATGTCTAGCATCTAGCTGAAGGATATCTAGCAACAAGCTGAGATATGTCCAGCAGCATGCTTAGGGATGTCTAGCAACAAGCTTGGATATGTCTAGCATCTAGCTGAAGCATATCTAGCAACAAGCTGAGATATGTCTAGCATCTAGCTGAAGGATATCTAGCAACAAGCTGAGATATGTCCAGCAGCATGCTTAGGGATGTCTAGCAACAAGCTTGGATATGTCTAGCATCTATAGCAACAAGCTTGGAAATGTCTAGCAGCATGCTTAGGGATGTCTAGCAACAAGCTGAGATATGTCCAGCAGCATGCTTAGGGATGTCTAGCAACAAGATTGGATATGTCTAGCATCTAGCTGAAGCATATCTAGCAACAAGCTGAGATATGTCTAGCATCTAGCTGAAGGATATCTAGCAACAAGCTGAGATATGTCCAGCAGCATGCTTAGGGATGTCTAGCAACAAGCTTGGATATGTCTAGCATCTAGCTGAAGCATATCTAGCAACAAGCTTGGAAATGTCTAGCATCTAGCTGAAGGATATCTAGCAATAAGCTGAGATATGTCTAGCAGCATGCTTAGGGATGTCTAGCAACAAGCTTGGAAATGTCTAGCATCTAGCTGAAGGATATCTAGCAACAAGCTTAGAGATGTCTAGCATCAAGCTGAGGGCTGTCTAACGACAACATTGGAAATGTCTAGCATCTAGCTGAGATATGTCTAGCAGCATTCTTAGGGATGTCTAGCAACAAGCTTGGAAATGTCTAGCATCTAGCTGAAGGATATCTAGCAATAAGCTCAGGGATATCTAGAAACAAGTTCAGTGATGGGTCTAGCTAAAAGCTTAGGGATGTCAAGCTCAGGGACATCCAGCAACAATCTTGGAGATGTCCTAGCATCAAGTTCCTGGATGTCAAGCAACAATTGCAAGCTCAGGGATATCAAGCAATATTCTCTGTGATGTCTAGCAACATGCTCAAGGGTGTTCAGCGATAAACCTGGAGATGTCTAGCAATCTAGAAGCTGGTGAGTTTCATATGATTTACTGGAAATCATGAAATTAATGCGTCACAAATTTAATGCGAAAGTGTGAGGGTCTAGTCTAAAAATGCGTCAAGAATTTAATGCGAGCTCAGGAATCTGTGTTGATGATAAAAATGACACCCTGAATCTTTGGTGTTGTTCTTTTTCTTTTCACACTTGTTATTTACCAAATAACCTGAATTGAGCTTGTTAAGCAAATGAATGGAAATGAGCTGACAATGTTTTGATTAATTTCATGATTTTCAGTACCTGGAATGAAGCGACGTCCTCTCCATAGCCTGCTGTCGGATCTCGGTTGTCATTGGTCTGTTGGCACTTCTCAGTGGGTTCGGTGACAAGTTTCCTCGAAGGAACTCTTCAAATGTCTGGTTGACATCTTGCAGCCACAAGAACGCATAATCTCGGAAAACCTCGAGCAGCTTCTGTAACAGCAGTAAATCCCAAAATATGAAACATGTGAAATATGTGATTATCAGAAAACTGTGAAAATTAGCCATGATCCACAACATCAATACTGGCGATGTGATGTTCTCACCTTGCATTCCTCGCTGTTCTCCTCCACCATCTGGTTGATGTTCATCAGCAGCTGCTTCACTTCATCATCTGCAGCGATGTAGTCCTCATAGCTGCCCTGGAGATGCAACACACGACACAATGTAATCCACATCATCTCAACATTGTTAGCTTGTTCCACACAATCAGTCATCCATCCAGCAGAAAATGGGTACCCGCTGGGATAAGTCAAGTGACTAATAAACTAGCGCCTCACTGGCAGGTTGGGTTAGTGGCAGGTAGTGAATGGAGTTTAGCACATTATAAATGCACTTGTTATTATAGACATATTTTAGTATTTTCCAGATATTAAATGTCAAGATTCTTCTCAGTAAATAATGACTGCAGCAAATCATCAAAATGTAATTTTTATGATAAAATTGATATTGATAAGGATATACGCCGAAAAAAGGACCCATATGACCACCCAACCGTCTGCTTGGGTGATGAAGGAGAGAGTGATGAGAGCTAGACTCAGGTCACGTGAGACCGTTTTGGCGGGAAAAGGGAGGCTACTTGTGGGTGAGCGATATTACAATCGCTTCAGGGAATTGAAAGGATTCAAGTTTCAACTTAACCATCACAAGGAGAAGGGAGATAAGCAATAAGCATGAGTCAGGATAAGGAAAATTTAACAATGCAAGTGCTGACCCTTGGATACAAAAGTTCTAACAAACTTTCAGCAATGATGACACAAAAAATTGTAAACATAAACATAGAATTGTATGAATTCCATAACATAGCATGTGGCAAAATAAAAGTCCTAAGACCAATCTACCCTGCCCAACATCCCCTATATATAAATGACCAGTTCCTGTTGAATCCCAATCGTTGGCGGAGTATGTGGGTTTCAACACTGTGATGTAAATAGCTCTACCCACCTTGGGCCCCAGCATTCTGACAAGTTTCCCCCGAGCCAGGAAACCCTCCAGCCAGCGCTGAACCAGTTCCTGGACACTGATGACAGATGTGTTCTGGTCAAGCGGTGGCCGGAATGCCACACTGTTTTCTATCAACTCTAAGCGGATGGTCAGCACAGGGATGATGCTCATGTCTTCATTGTCCTGAGGAAACAAACAGGTGACACCATGCATTTACTGCTAGGGAGAAATCACATCCAGGTGACACCATGCATTTACTGCTAGGGGAGAAATCACATCCAGGTGACACCATGCATTTACTGCTAGGGAGAAATCACATCCAAAGTAATCCAAGGTAGGGAGAAATCACATTCAGGTGACACCATGCATTTACTGCTAGGGAGAAATCACATTCAGGTGACACCATGCATTTACTGCTAGGGAGAAATCACATCCAGGTGACACCATGCATTTACTTAGGGAGAAATCTTATGCATTTTCACACATCCAGGTGACACCATGCATTTCTGCTAGGGAGAAATTTCTGACTTGAGAAATCACATCCAGGTGACACCATGCTCTTCAGGTAGTATTTAGGGGAGAAATCAACAGGTACCCATTTACTGCAATGTACTGCTAGGGGAGAAATCACATTTGAATATTTGAGTCATGTATGATGTACTAGGGAGAAATCACATTCAGGTGACACCATTTTAACTGCTAGGGAGAACCAAAATTTCAGGTAAGCTAGGATCAGTATTCTCACCACACATAAATGTCTTTTTCTGATTGAGTATTTTCAACATACTTCATGTATGATGTCAGAGTTTTAAGGAACCAAAATTTCATGATCCTCACCACACACTTACTTTGGTGTCTAAAACTTATATATATTAAAACTGCTATTGCACAATATACTGACCCCAAGCCAACCAGTACTTTTTTATCCTCTTAATTAATCCTAGACCACAACGATCAGAGCATTCTCCTTGACTCATTTGTAACAAACACTGACAACATCAAAAAGAGTGAGTGAGTGAGTTTAATTTTACGCCACACTCAGCAATATTCCAGCTATATGGCTGCAGTGAATAAATAATCGAGTCTGGACCAGACAATCCAGTGATCAACAGCATGAGCAGCGATCTGTGCAACTGGGAACCGATGACATGTGTCAACCAAGTCAGCGAGCCTGACCACCCAATCCTGTTAGTCGGCCTTTACGACAAGCATAGGTTACTGATGGCTCATTCTAACGCGGACCTTGATGGGTACACCACAAAGAGCACAAAGGCATGTGGGTATTGTATCCATGGAACAGGAACTTTAACATGAAAACAAGGGGAGAATTTTTAATGTTGAAACATGTTTCTTATCACACAAACTGATGTAAATTCATGAAAACTGACCTGAGCGATGTTGGCTTGCACCAGTGTGTTGAGCATGGAGCGGAGGCTGGTCAGTGTGGCCTGCTTCAGCCCGTCCAGGATGATGGCGTCGATGTAGTCAATGTAGTCTTGCCATGCTGGGGAGGCCTGGCTGATCTGTACTGCCTACACACACCAGATTAACACTGCTACTGAGGCATCAAGGTCTTAACATATTAATAATAATAAGTCATATTCTATAGCACACAGTCTCCAAACACCAAGTGATTGCTCGCGGTGCTTAATCAGAATCTGATTCTTATTACCCCGGATAACCCAAGCTGCCTGTTAGGCGCTAGAAGGTTATAGTCACATGACTTTATCCAACCAGGTACCCATTTTCTGCTGGGTGAACAGAGGCAATTTGAACAAACTCACATGCCTAAGGTGAGACCACATGTATCACATGTGCTTTGTTGTGGGGCAGGACTGAAGTCCTAGAAACTCTCAGGAGTCAATTAAGCTGCCAAACACGGTCACCCATCCAAGGATTCTCCGAGCTCGACGTTGCTTAAATTTATCTGATTGGTGACCTGAGCTCTGCGCACAGGACCACACGCCAGGAGAAATATAGCTTGACCCTAAACAAATTGTAACAGAAATACATCTATCTAGTTTTTACTCCGACAACATGAGTGAACTCTATACAAGAAGTCTTTGTGTGGCCAAATGGGAAATATGATTGAATTAGGTTCTAATTTAGTAATTAAAAGACACTTTTACAAATATGAGAACTTCCAGTTATAAAGAATTCCTGTAAGTTATTCAAGACTAGAGAGATGGTTTCAGTAATGTACAAATCAGATCCACCGCAAAAGTCCCAGTGTTTTAGATTGAAAGTATTGTATAGATTCACATGTAAGAACCCCTTGCCAATATTCATATCGGATGACGCATAATTACCAGTATATTTCAAATCATGCGCCAATGATTTTTTTTCCAGAGTGCTCAACGTTTCTCCTGGTGTATGCATGTACATTAATTGGATGGCCTATGCTTAATATCATGACGGGAAATAATGTTTAGACAATATCAGTCATTTTTAGCAATACACAGTTGTTCTGGGGATTCCTGCGACTCCATTACTAAGTGACAAACCACTTTTATCAATAATATACACCATGAAATGTCCACCCATTTAATCAATGCCCAGTGTTCACGAATAGCGTCTGACCCTCTGACAAATCTGGCAGATTCCGATACGGTCCGATAGAAATCTTCAACCCGCCGCCCAAGTGTCAGACTGTATGTTTCACAATGCCTTTGACTGAAGTTGTTGTATGTCACATGTCACATGTGATGCTTGCTTGCTGTTTATAAATCTTATGTTTGTTAGTAATTTTAAATGCCAATTATAAGAAATTTTAAATCTGAAATGTGTGTTTAGTTTTATTCTATGGTCCTGGGAATTTTCAATGGGTCAGACAGACATTTGAAACTTACAGGACCCAATGTCCTGTTACTGTGAAACACCATTCGTGAACACTGAATGCCACTTTCTAGAGGATCTGATTGCTGAATGTATTTATCTTTCCAAGACCTAATCATTCAGCATATAACATCTGATTACTGCTAAATTCAGGAGCTGGAGTTTCAGTTCAGTTATACAATACAAGCTGGCTGATGATTTAGGCATAGACAATACCATTAATCGAGGCATCATTACATGCAATTATCTGAGAACGAGTGTCCTTCCTGTGGTATCTGACTGGCGGCGAGGTCAGGAACACAGCTTCAGAAATACTGGTATTTTTTTATTACCCATGTCTTACATGCATTAAATTGACAAAATAGCGTAGGGTTATGTTTTTGGTTTCAAACCGAACACCGGTTTCATAAAGAGGTTATGGAGGAGTTTTGTACTGTAGTACAATATTGCATGACGTCACACTGTAATGGCGTCACTGCCTTGGTAACCCGGCGAGTCACGATGCATGTCAGTTGTCATTGCCTTACAGCCTCCTACAGTAAACCTCCAAATACCTCACTGGGCAGTTGCTTCATTCAACTGGTGGAAACATTACGTTTATGTTTTCGACGGATATAATGTCTCAGTTCGACTCACAAATAAACAGCTTACGGCAGCATTATGTTTACATTCTGATTTAACTAGAATGAAATCTGACATGAATGAAAAAATAGCTGTGAGTAATTGAGAAGTCATCAGTTATACAATAAAAGAATCTCAGGCTGATGATGACACTGGTGACAAGGGCCATGTGCAGTAATAAAGGGTAATTTTACACAACACATTAATGTGCATCTGGTATGCAAAAATGTAGAGAATGAATGCAGAAAACTCAAAATACAGCGTTGAAGAGATGCACAAAAATACTGACGGTGCATCAAGAGTAGTTATCTGTGTCTGTTATTTTACCCATCAGTCATGATCACATGATTACTGATTCATCCAGGCTCTGAAGTATTATTATCTGAACCTACACTACACCATTTCAATACTTTACAGGGCCCGCATATTACAGCACATCCTCGATAATCTCCAGGGCATACGTTACGATCACTCTCCACTATACCCTCGATGCATCCACTGCTTGGCCCGATGATTTTCTTACCTCCCTTGGCTGGCTTTTTATCCAATCAGGTGTCTACGCTGGGAAGTTGAGCGAACCAATCACAACTCACTTTCGCTTCTTAAATTATCTAACCGTTTAAACTTGTCAACACAATTGATGCAGAGGGTACTCTGAAAGATGTGGAAGGAATTCCTTTATATAATATTTTTGAAAGTTTCAGATCTGTCAATTTGTCTGTATTATTTCTCCCAAAATCTGAGTGGCACTGCGAACAAACCTTCGCGACTGCGACCGCTATCTTTGTTGACACTGGCAAGCTCGGATGTAACGGCAGCTTAGCTGATTGGCTACTGTGAGATTGCGGAGATAATATAATTATCGAGCCAAACCTTGGATGCATCCAGGGTATAGTGGAGAGTGATCGTAACGTATACCCTGGAGATTATCGAGGATGATTACAGCAAGGACCTGTAAAAGTTATTGATGGGGGTCCTCTGACCCCCTACTTTTGAAAGTCATGGTAAACCCCTGTGTGCATCCAACTCACCTCAAAGGAGACCTGCACCAGCTGGTGTATCTTGTTACCAGAAGGAACCACCAGACTCTCATGGTCGTCAGTCAGATGTCTGCAAGAGAAGCCACAGGTAGGAGATTGCTATACTAGTATGCCTGTCGTAGAGCTCCCTGGAGCAGTACTTGGAAAGGACACGGATGCCATTTAGGGAGGAATTTATCCTCTGACAGATGTCATCGGATCCCAATTGCGTAGATCGATGCTCATGATGTTGATCACTGGATTGTCAGGTCCAGACTGGATTATTTACAAACTACTGCCATATAACTGGAATATTGTTGAGTGCAGCCTTAACTACAAACAAACCAATCCTAGATATACAACGGCACTCCCAAACACAGGCCAAACTGCTCACAATGGTACAACAAACCAATCCTAGATATACAACGGCACTCCCCAACACAGGCCAAACTGCTCACAATGGTATAACAAACCAATCCTAGATATACAACGGCACTCCCCAACACAGGCCAAACTGCTCACAATTGTACAACAAACCAATCCTAGATGTACAACGGCACTCTCCAACACAGGCCAATCTGCTCACAATGGTACAACAAACCAATCCTAGATGTACAATGACTCCCCAACACAGGCCAAACTGCTCACAATGGTACAACAAACCAATCCCAGATATACAACGGCGCTCCCCAACACATGGCACTCCCCAACACAGGCCAGACTGCTCACAATGGTACAACAAACCAATCCTAGATGTACAATGACTCCCCAACACAGGCCAAACTGCTCACAATGGTACAACAAACCAATCCTAGATATACAATGGCACTCCCCAACACAGGCCAAACTGCTCACAATGGTACAACAAACCAATCCTAGATATACAATGGCACTCCCCAACACAGGCCAAACTGCTCACAATGGTACAACAAACCAATCCTAGATATACAATGGCACTCTCCAACACAGGCCAAACTGCTCACAATGGTACAACAAACCAATCCTAGATATACAATGGCACTCCCCAACACAGGCCAAACTGCTCACAATGGTACAACAAACCAATCCTAGATATACAATGGCACTCCCCAACACAGGCCAAACTGCTCACAATGGTATAACAAACCAATCCTAGACATACAATGGCACTCCCAACACAGGCCAAACTGCTCACAATGGTATAACAAACCAATCCTAGATATACAATGGCACTCCCCAACACAGGCCAAACTGCTCACAATGGTACAACAAACCAATCCTAGATATACAACGGCACTCCCCAACACAGGCCAAACTGCTCACAATGGTATAACAAACCAATCCTAGATATACAACGGCACTCTCAACAACACAGGCCACAACTGCTCCTAGATATACAACATTTCTCCCCAAAACAGGCCAAACTGCTCACAATGGTACAACAAACCAATCCTAGATATGCAACGGCACTCTCCAACACAGGCCAAACTGCTCACAATGGTATAACAAACCAATCCTAGATATACAATGGCGCTCCCCAACACAGGCCAATCTGCTCACAATGGTACAACACACCAGTTTCATAGACCCATCACATGTGTTCTGATGAGCCCTGACATTGTCCACTGGACCAGACTTAATTTATTTAAGAATGCCCTTATACTGCTGAATGCGGCATTAAACCGCCTCCGTGGTGTAGTGGTTAGAGCGTCCGCCCGGAGAGCGGAAGGTCGCGGGTTCGTTCCCCGGCCGCGTCATACCAAAAGACGTTAAAATATGGTACTTGTTGGTCCCTTCCTGGCGCTCGGCATTAATGGGTGCAACAAGGACTGGACGGCTCGGAGTCAGTATAATGTGTCTGAGCTGGGTATTCATGCTTCACTACGGCATGGTATCTCTGTGGGCTAGCACTATAAAACCAGCTTAAGTCTGGGCTAGTACAAGCAGCCGCACATACACATACACACGCATGCACATCGTCATATGAGCGAAATATTCTCAAGCACGACGTAAAACCCAATTTCACCTCACCTCACCAATCACTTTTTTCTGAATGCAGCATTAAACAACAAACAACAAATTAGGGTTGCGACAAGAGGACAAGTTTCTTAAGCATCAGTCATAATCACTAAATATAATCATTCACATCTACAGCCACTCTTTGCTGAAACCATCAACCTCAAGAAGTTTTTTGAACGAATCTAAAAGATAAACCAGAACATTATCTTACCTCTGCATGTCCAAGAGGTCTTCCATGGAATAAGACAGATGGGCTTCCCTCGCCTTGAACACGTCCAGGGTGCCCGTTGACCAGGAGATGGTGATCTCAGCAATCTCATGGCAGTTGGTCTGGACAACGTCCAGGTTCTGATGGACATCCATGCATACGAGTGCCATGGCCGTCTCAATAAAGTCTGCAGACTCCTTCATCTTCCATGTGTACTGCTGCAGCCCTTGTTCGAACAACTGAAGAAAACGTCAATATTTAGCTGTGCATTGTCCAAAGACCTAGACCTGTGCATTTATCAATGGTGAAAAGCAGCTTATTCTACAAGTAGTCTTCAGCAACCCATGCTTGAGAGAAGAGGCAACCAATCCGCGTGGTCAGGCTCGCTACTTTTTATCTCAATCTGCCCCGCTCCCTGGACAATCTGCCCCGCTCCACAAGTAGGACAGGACATGGGTGCCATTCTAGGGAGGAATTTCTCCCCTGACAGACGTCATCAGATCCCAATTGTGTAGATCAATGCTCATGCTGTTGATCACTGGATTGTCTGGTCCAGACTCGATTATTTACAGACCGTTGTCATATAGCTGGGATATTGCTGAGTGTGGCGTTAGACAGCAAACAACTAACAAATAAAGCAAGATCAAAAACAACTTACTAACAACCTGAGAACAATTTCTGTCCCAGAATTGAGAACTGTAAAACTATAGAATCAGTTCATGTTACCTTCTCACGCAAATTACTTCCTATTAAGAGAAGCACGCCATTATCCATGCTATATGGAGAACTTGGAAGAATACCCCTAATTAACTCTATCAAATGTTGTATGGTATGTTTTCTGGGCTAGACTTCTATCTGGTAAAGAACAAAAGCTGTCAAGAATTTTGTACCAAATGTTATACAATGATGCCTGCAGAAACAATAGCAATCGAAAATGGATAAAATCTGTGGAAGCCATTTTAACTGGCTATAGCTTCTACTGGCTAAGCCAACAAGCTGTCTTTCCCATCGAAATTAAAACTATTTTCTCCTTACGGTTACATGATAAAGCAACCCAAACATTGGCACGCAGAGATTTAGAATTCTTGTAAGGGTACTACGTATCGCGCATTCAAATCTGAACTTGTCCTTAAATTTCTCTTGTTTAGAACTTTCTGCCATCGTTTACCTATATATAGAAGTAGGTAGCTGGCACAAAATTCCACCCGAAGAAAGAATGTGTAACCTCTGCGACACGTGTAATATTGGCGATGAATTTCATTACATTCTTCTCTGCCCTTTCTTCAATCATCAGAAAACCTATATCCCAACCCATTATGTTAAAAACCCAATGTTTTAAGATTTAACGAATTGTTTAACTGTAAACAAATTAGTGTTTTAAAGAAACTGTATATTTTGTAGTACTATCATGAAGACTGTACAAATCTTCCTTGTAAACCATCCCGCCATCCCATGTATTTTCAGCTGTATATTTGTACCTCTTATGCCGAGTATCCCGGCCGGAGCGTAATAAAAGTTCTGTTCTGTTCTGTTCTGAAACAATTAAACATGTCAACTAATCACTTACTGAGTCAATCTTGTCTAGTTTCCTCTCAAACAGTGGTTTCTCAAATGTCCCAATTGTTCTCATGATAGTGTTGTACTTGGATACAATGGTCTCCAGACGAGTGGCTGTCACGCTCAGCTCGAAGGAGTTGGTGTTCCTGATGAGCTCCTTGGCTGCACTGGGTAGATGGATGTTGAACGGCTCATTGGCTAAATAGTGTATCTCCCGTAGCAACAGCAGTAGCTGGGGGTCAAGGTTGACATGGACCACCTGAGGTCGTGTGTCTAAATCCTCATCATATTCTTCTGCAATCTGAAAATTTCAACAATACAAGTAGAGATTTTTCTCTCCTAATACATTCAACAGATTTCTAGAAAGAAGCTGATGGATAATGCTGACTGACTGACTGAGTATGGTTTTACGCCGCTTTTAGCAATATTCCAGAAATATCACGGCAGGTGACACTAGAAATGGGCTTCACAAATTGTACCCATGTGGGGAATCGAACCCGGGCCTTCGGGGTGATGAGAGCTCTAACCGCTTTAACCACTAGGCTACCTTACCACTATCGATGCTGATAATGAATATGACTTACCACTATCAGCATGGAGAAAATAGACCTGTTTCAAATGAAACTACAAAACATGTGAAATGTGAAAGAGTCAGTGCCATTGCAGAGATTTGTCTTGACCTCAGAAGCTGATATTCAGCCTCAAGTTTGTAACAATGTTATTCCAAATTTGGAATCAAAACTTTCCTATTGCTGTTAATCATGTTAATATAATTATTACAGATTGTAGAGGTGATTGGTATTTCACAGAAAACAGGGTCAATAGCAGGAAGATTTAGGACTGCCGTGTACACTATTTTAACACATAGTGGGACACATAGTCACACCACTTTGTCCAAGTTTACTGCACGTTGCTGTACCCGCAACTAGGTGTTTGCACATATTCATGTGGCCACCATCTGGTCATTTACCAACGGATTCGTGGGTTGTTTTAAGTGCACAGGTTTGTGTACTGTACACTAGGGGTTGTGACAACACTGAAAGAGTCTGGGCCTAGATTTTCGAAGCTCTCTTAGCGCTAAGATAGTTGTAAGTTAATGTTAATGTATGGCATTTATGACTATCTTAGCGCTAAGAGAGCTTAGAAAATCTAGGCCCTGCACACAAAGTTGACTCCAAGGTTTTACACCCGATCGACGGGTGGGCTCGATCCTGGCTCCTTAAACTAACTGGATCACTAACCTGACGCCCTATACAGCTTGCCCAACACGCCCACATACTCATTCATCCAAAATATATGAAAGATGCTTTGTCATATAAGTTAATGATCCAGACAAAGGTCCTATTGAAGGTTGACATAATGGTCAAAATGTCCACATACAGTCTAAAGTATAACGTGTGTTTGCCACTAACACGGCAATGTCACCCGCTGCTATAGTGCGTTTGACTCAAAAGCGGACCGATGAATTGCAATCTAACTCAAAAACTAATAAACATATAATACTCAATGAAACGCTGATCATAATCAAAACATCAGACCAACTCTGTGATTTGTTAGCAGAATTTATGTCCTAAACTTAAAAAAGTTGTTTAACAAACTATCATTAAAATATTGACACAGTTCACTATTTGTTACGACTGACTGAGTTTAGTTTTACGCCGCTTTTAGCAATATTCCAGCAATATCACGGCGGGGGACACCAGAAATGGGCTTAACACATTGTGCCCATGTGGGGAATCGAACCCGGGTCTTCAGCGTGACGAGCCAACGCTTTAACCACTAGGCTACCCCACCGCCCCTATTTGTTACGAGGGAGGAGTGCAGAGAAAGGGACAGCCTGGTGTTAGAGAAGCATGTACACAAGTGCCGACAAAGTTATTGATTCATTAACCTGTGCTGTGCCGTCTCCAGCCTTTCTCGCACACCCGTCTGTCCCTTTCTCTGCACTCCTCCCTCGTAACAAATAGTGAACTGTGTCGATACTTTAATGATAGTTTGTTAAACAACTGTTTTATTTTTAGGACATAAATTCTGCAAACACCTCTCAGAGTTGGTCTGACGTTTTTATTATGATCAGTGTTTCATTGAGTATTTTATGTTTATTAGTTTTCGAGTTAGATTGCAATTCATCGTTCTGCTTTTGAGCCAAACGGACTATAAAGAAGAATGAAATATAATATATTAACTAGTTTTTATCTTTTGGTCACATAGAAGATTACCATTTGTGTGATGTTGTTTTTAGCCATGGTCACTTCTCAGAATCTTCTCCGAACTCTCAAGATATTTGAGGAATACAGTAGATTTGAATGTATAGATACAGATGCCCACATTCACTGTCAGTATCAGTGTGTATTAGGGCTGGGGCAGGTCCAAATTTTCTACCCAGGTATCCCCACCCCCTATTACCCTACCCTACCTTGATACCCGTTATGTTAATTCCAGACATCAAATTTGTAAGAAATGGCAATATATTCTTCAGCTCAGAGGCTAAAATTGGATAACGTTTTATGAGATAACATAAGTTTGAAAAGTGGTCAAAGTGTCATGGTGACCTGAAAGATAACATCAAGGTCACCTAAATTAACTGGTGTCTGTGTAATCCCCAAATGTAGGCTGTCACCAAATTTGAGTGAGTGAGTGAGTATGGTTTTACGCCGCTTTTAGCAATATTCCAGCAATATCACGGCTGGGGACACCGGAAATGGGCTTCACACATTGTACCCATGTAGGGAATCGAACCCGTGTCATCAGCGCGATGAGCGAACACTTTAACCACTAGCCTACCCCACCGCCAAATGTAGCCCGTCACCAAATTTGAAGACATTGGGTACAACAGTGCATGAGATATTGTGTTGAGTTTAGAAAGTGATCAAAGTGTCGTGGTGACCTAGAAAATGAGGTCAAGGTCATCCACATCGACTGGTGACTGCATGATCCCCTAATGTAGGCTGTCACCATATTTGAAGACATTGGGTGCAACAGTGCATGAGATATCGTGTTAACAAGAATCGGGACATACGGACGTACGGATGCTGTTGAATACATAGTCGCCTGTTCCGCAGTTGCGGTGGGGGGCAATACTTGCTTAGTAACAAGGCTTGACATTCACCCAAATTCTCGAACCAGACCACAGGACCAGTAACTTTTAAAAATCGCTGGTCCTTACAGATTCTTACTGGTCCTGCTAAAATATCTACTAGACCATCAGAATAGCACTTATCAAAGTTGCACTAGACCTGTCAACATTTTACTAGACCCGGGCCAGTGGGATAGCGTGAATGTCGAGCCCTGAATAACTGTCAGTTGAGTTTTTAACTCAGTGGTAGAGAAGGATGGAATTCAAAACTTTCATTTTTAGGAACTATATGCATGTGGTGAGTTTTCTCAAATCAAGTCAAAGTCATGTTTCGAGAAGTCAGAGGAGTCTGACCTACCAGCAGTGGTTGTTTAAGTCTCAGAGTCAGCTCCGATGTGATGTTGTTCTGCCAATCTGTCTCCAACTTCCTCTCATATCTGAAATACAGTACACAGACTATAATGATCATTCTATATACAACAGAAAACTATGACAGCGTGATGAACGTCTTCATTTTAAGAAGTGATTACCTCTGGGCTTCAAAAGGCATGTCAAGATGATAAAGGAATAGAAATGTACGAAGAGCTATCAAAAAGTTTTGAGCCTAAAATACGTACTGTAAGTATAGGATAAAGCATGACCCACAGGCATTACGAAGAAATAAGGATGCTTTCCCGATGGCATTCCTCGAGGGAAAGCATCTTTTCTTCTTCGTAATGCCCGAGGGTCATGCTTTATTCAACATATAAACCGACTGAAGATATACTTTAGATATAATTTCTATATTTGGTATTTACTGTTGAAAGCAACTGGGATGAGACTGGCAGCTGACGCCTCGCCTTGCACGCGCAATGCACGTGCTCTGAATGCGGTACCCGTGTCCTGCACGTGCGCTGCCCGCACTACCCGTCTTGGGAGGAACACACGGTTCATGCTGACAAACAATCTCATTCTTCACAGCGATCCTTCGTAGCCTAGTGCATAAAACCACCAAGCTAGTAAGCAAAGGGTTGCGGGTTTGAAACCGGGTGTCGGCACTATACATGTTGGAAGTTTTCAATAATGTCATATTTTACGATCGCATTCAGTGATGGCAAGACAAAGTCGTATCAATCTTCAAAACAAGTAATAATTCAAAGTCAAGGGCTATTCCTCAGAAAATCCCCAGGCAGATGGACGATATTGAAGTAATGCCCCCTAATCGACGGGACATTGGGATATGACAAGAAATACTGCCTCGCTAGAACAATAGAGTGACGTCACTGGAGGTTTATCATTCTGACACATGCATGATAAAAATATCTGTATGATATTGAAGAATGGTTATATCATTCACATAAACATAGTATTGACATGGACATGTTGCTAGTTTCCGGTCACGTGACATCTATTCACATGTACTCCTATTGAAACGGCAGAAATGGATAAGCTTGAGTACAGAGCAGTCATAAAGTTTTAGTCCTCGAGGGCCAAAAACTTTATGACTTTGTCGTTTTGAACCATTCATTGGCATTGGCACTCTAAACAACCAATTCGATAAAATATTATCAAGGTTCAATCTATCATATCAAGGTTCTTCAGATTGTAACAGCAATGAGGAGATTTGGTGAGGAGATTAAACCAAATGAATTAAGTACCTCGAACTGAATATCTTCAATGATATGAATGAGTGAGTGAGTGAGTGAGTGAGTTTTACGCCGCTTTTAGCAATATTCCAGCAATATCATGACGTGGGACACCAGAAATGGGCTTCACACATTGTACCCATTGTGGGAAATCAAACCTAGGTCTTTGGAGTGACGAGCAAACGCTTTAACCACTTGACAATAGGGCTGGGACTGGTAACCCGGATACCCAGAACGGGTGGGTAATGAGTTGGACCCGGGTACCCGTCTCAATACTCGGACCCATCATGATCACGTGACTAATGGATTAAACAACGTAATATGTTATTTTTTCATGATTTAAAGGTTATATTGTCTGAAGATTTTAGACATAATTTACTGTCACTTCTTTCGAATATAATTCATGGTTATGATATTGAAAAACTCAAAATTTTAGTCTCTGAGCTGAAGAATATATTGCCATTTCTTGCAAATTTGATGTCAGGAATTAGCATGACGGGTATCCGGGTAGGGTTGGGTAATAGGGGGTGGGGTACCCGGGTAAAAATATGGACCCGTCCCAGCCCTACTAGGCTACCCCACCGCCCACAATGATATGATCAGACCTATTCAAGTAACATCAGTCTACTCATACCACTTCAGGGGCTGGTTCCTCTGGGCCTTGTTTTCGAAAAATGACTGACTGAGTTTGGTTTTACGCCGCTTTTAGCAATATTCCAGCAACATCACGGCAGGGGACACCAGAAATGGGCTTCACACATTGTACCCATGTGGGGATTCGAACCCGGGTCTTCGTTGCGACGAGCCAACGCTTTAACCACTAGGCTACCCCATCGCCCCTCTTTCGCATAATGACCCTACCGACAGTGATGTTGTGACCGTGTCCAGGTGCAACTATACTCACGCTTCCAGTTCTTGAATGCAGTCATTGTATGTTTCCCGCATCTGCAAGTTACCACTGCCCTCCACTGAGTGGGGACTCACATGACGAAGTTTCTCCCATGGTATCTGCCAACAACATCATCAACATAATAGCAACACATTGTACTGACAGGCAGTTCTCAGTAGTTGACTGACAGTAGACGATAGAAATGTTTCAGTATAGATCAATAACTTAAAGCAATCAGTCAGACAAAAGGAAATTTCCTGCATGTATATTCGCTAAATTCAATTATCATCATCATCATTATCATCGTCATCATCATCATCAATGAGTTATACAAAGCAACGCATACCCTACAATACATCTTAGACCTCTAAGATCAGGGCCCCGTTTCACAAAGCTCTCATCAGCCTAAGATCTCGTAACTTTCCTCGTAGAATTCCTACTTCCTATTCTGTAACATTGAATTACGATTGTCGTAGCGCTACGAGAGCTTTGTGAAACAGGGGCCCTGGTGGCCAGAATCTTATGTTCTTGCCAATTTGCACAATCTTCCAGATCATCATCATCATCATCATCATCATCATCATCATCATCAAAAGGCTGTGGAAAACAACACATACCCTAATTCTCTCTCTGAGTGCCACCACCCACATAAGCCTGCTGACGACAGGGGGCATGTTGTAGTGTGAGGGGGGTGAGATGGAGTTCTCGCCGAACATGGCCCTGACTTGCTGCAGCTCCGCAGTGAAGGCTCGAACCAGTTGTTCATCCTTGTCTCGGAGGTGGGCCTACAACACGAGGTACAGTTCACACAACTCCAGCTGCACACATGTCAAATGATATACAATCATCACAGGACCTGACAACCTAATCCCCGTTTTAGTTGGCTCTATAGGGTGGGTTGTTTTGTTGTTTATCCCCGCACTCAGCAATATTCCAGCTATGTGGCAGCGGCCTGTAAAAAATCAAGTCAGGACCAGCCAATCCAGTGATCAACAGCATAAGCGTCGATCTACACAATAGGGATACAATGACATATGTCAACCAAGTCAGACAGCCTGACCATCCAATCCCTTTAGTCGCCTCTTACGACAAGCATGGATTACTGAAGATCAATTCTAACCCCAGATCTTCACAGGTGGCTCTTTAGACCTGAACAAGCTGAGATATACCATATATCATAAAATCAATGTGAAAAAGGTGAGTATCCCTTTGTCAGGTGTTAACACCGAAATCTGGTGACTCTGCAGTTTACAGTCTTTGTTTTATCCCCTGAGCGCAAGGAGGTTAAAAGTCTTCATTTCTTCAGGTTGGGGCTGGAACCACTAACCCTCAGCTCTCAGGGCAAACACTCTATCCACTAGACCAAGGAGTAAGAGAGTGAGTTTATTTTTTACGCTGATTTATTTAGCAATATTCCAGCAATATCACAGCAGGGGACACCAGAAATGGGCTTCACACATTGTACCCATGTGGGGAATCGAACCCAGATCCTTGGCGTGATGCGCGAAAGCTTTCACCACAAGGCTACCCGACCAAGGAGACAGTCACATTAACATGATGAAGACACAAGAAGGTGAGTGAGTGAGTTTAGTTTTACGTCAGTTTTAGCAATATTCCAGCAATATCATGGCGGGGGACACCAGAAATGGGCTTCACACATTGTACCCATGTGGGGACTCAACCCGGACCTTCGGCGTGACAAGCGAATGCTTTAACCACTAGGCTACCCCACCGCCCTGTGAAGACACAAGTAAACATACCTGGACGAGCTCCCTGCTACTGACACCCTCAAACACCTCCAGGAGTCGGAGCTGTGCCTCTACAGTAGGACACTGACAGAATGCCTGACGTAGGATCCCAGCTAGACGTTTCTCTAGGGACTGCAAACATAAACATAACAAACTGATAACATGTGTTATCCTCTGCATGTAAACTATACACTTGTTGAAAATTAATCTGACTACAAAAATCACCTTCCTGTTTCAGTTTGCGAATGTTTGTTTGTTTAACCTTGCACTTCACAGTGTTCCTTGTATACGACAGTGACTTTGAATTTGTCGAACCTGGACCAAAATAATCCACTTATTGTCTGTCTTGTTTACGCCACACTCAGTATTATTCCAACCTGTGAAGATCCGGGTTAGAATTGATCTTCAGTAACCCATGCTTGTCGTTAGACGCGACTAATGGGATCGGGTGGTCAGGCTCGCTGATTTGGTAGACTCATGTCATCAGTTCCCACTTGCACAGATCGATGCTCATGCTGTTGATCACTGGATTGTCTGGTCCAGACTTGATTATTTACAGACCGCCACCATATAGCTTGAATATTGCTGAGTGTGATGTAAAACTAAACTCACTCACTCACTCAGTATTATTCCAGCTATATGACAACAGTCTGTAAATAATTAATTGCGTCTGGACCAGACTCAGCTAGTGATTGATGTCAAGAGCATTGATCTGTGACACAGTCACATGCATCAACCAACCCAGCGAGCCTGACCACCCGATCCCGTTAGTCGCCTCTTATGAAAAACATGGGTTATCAAAGATGAATTCTAACACAGACCTTCATCTGAGATTCAAATCCTGCCCTGAGGAAGGGAGGCAAGTCTGCAGTGCAATATCAAACAGCAGTTCTCTTGACGCAATGTTCAAACGACACTATGTGAATTGAAAGAATGGTTCTCATTGGCCAGTATACTCTGGTGTTTGTTTATATCAGGAGCAGATTCTGCTTAGTGCTTGATATTTCAAGGCCATAATTTGATTACTGAAGGCTATTTTTTTCAGCTGTAAAGTATCAAAACCACAGCATAAAGTTGTACTAAAATATACATAAACTGAAAAAGCAGATTCTGATTAAGCGCCGCGAGCTTGGTGCTTGGAGACTGTGCTATAGAAGATGACTTATTATTATTTATTATTATTTACTGTGCAACCACAAGATCATTCTCTTCCCACGGAGGTTACTTTTCATATCTTCCTACGAACTTCTGTTCTAATACGGGCCTTCCATGGTGCGAGTGTTCAGGATTCGTGATTGGTTGCAATCAGATTTAGTTGTGCAATCAGCGACGTTATTTCAAATGTGATCCTTCGCAAGGCCTCGGTAATTTCTGTGTACTTCGGGAAAACTAGAACCTCTTCCCCTGCACGATGCGCAAACGTTTCTTCTAGACAGAACTCAGTTATGTAATAGAGGATCAATGGCGTCTCCATCGCCCTCGTTGACAACGGACAAGCTAGCCATTAAATGCCTTGTGTGTCACATCAACACAAGTCCCCGGGCAGAGGAGGGATATTTGTGGCCCCACATTTGCTTGTATTAGTCAAGCTGGATCTAAGTGGATGTAACACGTGTTCTGATTGGATAGAAAGAAGGGAGATACTTCGTGTTGCGATTTTTTGCCGCTAGGGTATTTTACGAGAACCGTGAAATATGGCCATTTTAGGACAGAGGTTCGTAGGAAGATATGTCATGTAACCTCTGTGGGAAGAGAATGCCATAAGATGTTTTACCTTTACAACTGTCCTGAACTTGAAGAAGGACCTCTCAAACAACTGTGATCCATCTATGTTCAACACATTGTCAACAACAGAGAAGAACTCCTGCATGGCGTAGGTATATTTCTGGTGTATCTCCTTCACCATATCACGTCCAGACTCAAGCTCCCAGCTCCGCCCACCTCCGCTGCCCCTGCCAGCAGTCGGAAGTGCCGCGTCGTCTCCACCAACTCCAGCACATCATTGCACCTGCAGCCAGAATGTAAGTGTTGGATAAGGGGCCGAGCATAATTTAAGGCTATAGTCCGTTGGGCTCAAAAGCGGACCGATGAATTGCAATCTAACTCGAAAACTAATACACATAAAATACTCAATGAAACACTGATCATAATGAAAACGTCAGACCAACTCTGTGAAGTTTTTGCAGAATTTATGTCCTAAAAATAAAAAAGTTGTTTAACAAACTATCATTAAAATATTGACACAGTTCACTATTTGTTACGAGGGACGAGTGCAGAGAAAGGGACAGCCGGGTGTGCGAGAAAGGCTGGAGACGGCACAGCACAGATTAATGAATCAATAACTTTGTCAGCACTTGAGCACTTGCTTCTCTAACACCTGGCTGTCCCTTTCTCTGCACTCCTCCCTCGTAACAAATAGTGAACTGTGTCAATATTTTAATGATAGTTTGTTAAATAACTTTTGAATTTTAGGACATAAATTCTGGGTAAAACAAATCACAGAGTTGGTCTGAAGTTTTGATTATGATCGGCGTTTCTTCATTGAGTATTACATGTTTATTAGTTTTGAGTTAGATTGTAATTCATCGGTCCTTTTGAGCTAAATCTATAGGGGATGATGATGATTTTATGGAGAAGCATCTACAATGTGAATGACCCCACTCCTCCACCCCCAAATTAATGCACAAAGTAAGTGACCCCCTGCATGTCATGTACAAAATCAATGACCCCAGCCCCTAGTACATGTGTACAAAATTGGAACACCCCACCCCCAGAACAAAATGGGTAATCGCCCTTCAAATCATCATCATCATCATCACCCAGCGATAAATTATAAGCGATCCCTAAAACAAATTTGAGGGTTTTATAAGTTTGAAGAGGGGAAGCAGAGATTCTTCAAAGCATTTTTTATATCTCAGCACACCTGTATCGGTTTGACACCTTGGCTTCCAGATACAAAGAATGTAAGTTCGACTTTTCGTAAATAATGAATAATAAAACGAAAAACATCGTAATTCTATAAATCATTTATATTTGTACAGTGATTTTAAAACATGGTTGCATTTCTCTGATCAAAAATGTTTTCAATCTGAGGATATTTCAACTAGTTCAGATCTGATGACAACTTGAAACAGATTTATTCAGTACTGAGTACTGAGGGACAAACAACATATTCTGTATTGTTTGCTTGTTTGTTCCTCAAACATAAACCCTAATTCACTGACCTCTCCATGAAGCTGTTGAGAAGATCAAAGCATGGAGCGTTCCGGGGAGGCCAGGGACTGTCATTCCACAGGTCTTCCTCATCCAGGGACGCTGTGCTGGAGTGACTCTCCGAGTTCCGCAGTCCATATCGTGGAGTGTATGCATGGGGGCCATACATTTTAGTCGAGAACAGAGCCCCTTGGGGTCTTGCTGCACTGCAACAAGAAAAAAGTGATTGGTGAGGTGAGGTGAGGTGAAATTGGGTTTTACGTCGTGCTTGAGAATATTTCGCTCATATGACGATGTGCATGCGTGGGTATGTGTATGTGCGGCTGCTTGTACTAGCCCAGACTTAAGCTGGTTTTATAGTGCTAGCCCACTGAGATACCATGCCCCAGTGAAGCATGAATACCCCACTCAGACACATTATACTGACTCCGAGCCAACCAGTCCTTGTTGTACCCATTAATGCCGAGCGCCAGGCAGGGACCAACAAGTACCATATGTTAACGTCTTTTGGTATGACGATGTTGGGGATCGAACCGCGACCTTCTGCTCTCTGGCTCTGACTTCTAATCACACCACCTGAGGCGGTCAAAAACTGATTGGAAAGACCAATACTTCACTGCTGCCTTAACAAGTCTAAACTCTCACACAAACTGAGAAAATGAAGGCTGTATGTCCCGCTGTCGAATATATGGGATATATCAATTCATTCACTCTGAACAGATAATCTTATGTATTATTAACATTTTAGGTATTAACTAAACAATAAAGACATTTTTTTAACAATCTTACAGTCTTTCCTATGTTTTCAGCGATGTTCTGAGCGTTCAGGTCATCAGCTGTGTCCTTGAAGTCCAGGTAGGTTCCCGGAACGCTGCACACACACTCCTCAATGCCTCCTTCAGCAGTGTAGGACTGAAAGGCAGCAGTAGGTAATTCTATACAATGCAGTTCATAGGCACTATTCCCAGACTCGACATTATTTTCAGTAGAACTAAGTTATGGTATTTGGCTTTTTACTAGCAAAACGCATTAGAGTGAAAGAGATTTCAGTGTTTACTAGCTGAAGTCACAGAAGTTAGAAGTGAAATGTGGTACATGCTTATTATTGTCACATTAATGATGTCAAAGTAATATTGTACAGCAGCTTTCATAGTATAATACATCATGAGGTAAGATTCTTCCATGACTATAAAATATTAGAGCACCTCTGAGGCTCTCTCATTATGTATCCTTTCCTTCTTCCCCTATCCCCTGCTACAGCTGTCACCATCCGAATGCTCTCCTATTCTAGATCGCCTCCTCAGTATGGCCTCCCCCACCATGGCTATAACCACCACACTACCCAACCCACTCACCTCTAGTGGTTCCCTCAGTACATTCCTCCCCCACCATGGCTATAACCACTACACTACCCCAACCCACTCACCTCTAGTGGTTCCCTCTAGTATGGCCTCCCACCATGGCTATAACCACCATGGCTACCAAACCCACTCACACTACTCTGTCTAACCTCACTCATCTCTAGTGGTTCCCCTCTCAGTGTGGCCTCCTCCCCCACCATGGCTATAACCACCACACTACTCCAAACCCACTCACCTCTAGTGGTTCCTCAGTATGGCCTCCCCCACCATGGCTATAACCACCACACCTACCCCACCCACTCACCTCTAGTGGTTCCCTCTCTTAGTACATCCTCCACCACCATGGCTATTACCACCACACTACCCCACCCACTCACCTCTAGTGGTTCTCTCTAGTTTGGCCTTCCCCACCATGGCTATAACCACTACACACTACCCCACCCACTCACCTCTAGTGGTTCTCTCAGTACATCCTCCCCACCATGGCTATAAGCCACCACACTACACCACCCACTCACCTCTAGTGGTTCTCTCTCAGTTTGGCTCTCCCAACCATGGCTATAACCACCACACACTACCCAACCCCATTCTCACCTCTAGTGGTTCCCTCAGTATGGCCTCCCCCACCATGGCTATAACCACCATACACCACCCAACCCACTCACCTCTAGTGGTTCCCCTCTAGTACATCCCTCCCCCACCATGGCTATAACCACCACACTACACCACCCACTCACCCTCTAGTGGTTCTCTCTAGTTTGGCCTCTCCCCACCATGGCTATATATATAACCACCACACTACCCAACCCACTCTCACCCTCTAGTGGTTCTCTCTAGTTTGGCTCCTCCCCCACCATGGCTATAAACCACCACACTACCCTCCCACCCACTCACCCTAGTGGTTCTCCCAGTACATCCTCCCCCACCATGGCTATAACCACCACACTACCCCACCCACTCACCCTCTCTAGTGGTTCTCTCAGTACAGTACATCCTCCCCACCATGGCTATAACCACTACACACTACACCACCCACTCACCTCTCAATGGTTCTCTCTAGTACTGGTCCTCCCCCACCATGGCTCATGTAACACCACACTACCACCCCACCCACTCACCCTAGTGGTTCCCTTTCTAGTACATCCTCCCCCACCATGGCTATTACCACCACACTACTCCCACCCACTCACCCTCTAGTGGTTCTCTTCCTCTCAGTACATGTCACCCCCCACCATGGCTATAACCACCGCACTACATCTCTTCCCACCCACTCACCCTCTAGTGGTTCTCTCAGTACATCCCTCCACCACCATGGCTATAACCACCACACTACCCCACCCACTCACCTCTAGTGGTCTCTCTCAGTGCATCCTCCCCCCACCATGACACCCTATAACCACTACACTGCCTCCCACCCACTCACCTCCTCTAGTGGTTCTCTCAGTACATCACCCCCCACCATGGCTATAACCACCACACTACTCCCCACCCACTCACCTCTAGTGGTTCCTCTCAGTACATCCTTTTCCCCACCATGGCTAATAACCACTTACACTGGCCTCCCACCCACTCACCTCTAGTGGTTCTCTCTAGTACATCCTTCCCCCACCATGGCTATGCAATCCACCACACTGCTCCCACCCACTCTGTACTCTCCCAGTGGTTCTCTCTAGTGCATCCTCCCACACCATGGCTATAACTACACTTTGTACATTACTACCCACCCACTCACCTCTAGTGGAGTCTCTCAGTACATCCTCCTTCCCCACCATGGCTATAACCACCACACTGCTCCCCACCCACTCACCTCCAGTGGTTCTCTCAGTGCATCCCTCCCTCCACCATGGCTATAACCACTCACACTGCTCCCCACTCCACTCACCTCTAGTGGTTCTCTCTCAATACTGCTTCCCACTCATGGCTATAACCACCACACTAATTTTACACCAACTCACCTCTAGTGGTTCTCTTCAGTATATCACCCCCACCATGGCTATAACCACCACACTATTCCCCACCCACTCACCTCTAGTGGTTCCCCCTCTCTAGTACATCCTTCCCTCACTCATGTATTATAACTACACTCACACTGCCCCCACCCACTCTCACCTCTTAGTGGTTCCCCTTCTCTCCTAGTACATCCTCCACCACCATGGCTATTACCACCACACTACCCCACCCCACTCTCCCCTCCTCTAGTGGTTCTCTTCTAGTTTGGCTCTCTCCCCCACCATGGCTATAACCACCTCACACTACTCCCACCCACTCACCTCTCTAGTGGTTCTCTCAGTACATCCTCCCCCACCATGCATATATAACCACCTCACAATTCACACCACTCCACTTCCTCACCTCTAGTGGTTCTCTCTAGTTTGGCCTCCCAACCATGGCTATAACCACCACACTACCTAACCTTACTCACCTCTAGTGGTTCCCTCAGTATGGCCTCCCTCCCCACCATGGCTATAACTACACCACACCACTCCAACTCCACTCAAATTCTAGTGGTTCCCTGCAGTACATTCCTCCCCACCATGGCTATAAACCACCACACTACACCACCCACTCACCTCTAGTGGTTCCCCTCCCAGTGTTTGGCCTCCCCCACCATGGGCTCATAACTACCACCACACTCACCCAACCCACTCACCTCTAGTGGTTCTCTCTCTAGCTTGGCCTCCCCCACCATGGCTATAACCACTAACACACTACTGCCACCCACTCACCTCTAGTGGTTCCTCTCCCTCAGTACATCCTCCCCACCCACCATGGCTATAACCACACACACTACCCCACCCACTCACCTCTAGTGGTTCCTCTCTCAGTACATCCTCCCCCCACCATGGCTATAACCACCACACTACACCACCCACTCTCACCCTCTTCTAATGGTTCTCTAGTACGTCCTCCCCCCACCATGGCTATAACCACCACACTACTCCCACCCACTCACCTCTAGTGTCTCTCTCCCTCAGTACATCCCTCCCCACCACCATGCATATTACTACACCTCACTACACTACCTTCACCCACTCACCTCTAGTGGTTCCTCTCAGTACATCACTCCCCCCACCATGGCTATAACCACCACCACTACCCCACCCACTCACCTCTAGTGGTTCTCTCTCAGTACATCCCTCCACCCAGTAACCATGGCTATAACCACTCACACTGGCCCCCCCACCCACCTCTCACCTCTAGTGGTTCCTGATTCTTCTAGTGCATCCTCCCCCACCATGACTATAACCACCACACTGCCCCACCCACTCACCTCTAGTGGTTCCCCTCTCAGTACATCACCCCCACCATGGCTATAACCACCACACTACTCCCACCCACTCACCTCTAGTGGTTCCTCTCTCAGTACATCCTTCCCCCCTCCATGTATTATAACCACCTTACACTACTCCCACCCACTCACCTCTAGTGGTTCCCTCTCAGTACATCCTTCCCCACCATGGCTTATAAATCCACCACACTGCCCCACCCACTCACCTCCCAGTGGTTCTCTAGTGCATCCTCCCACACCATGGCTATGTAACCACTACATTACCCCCACCCACTCACCCCTAGTAGGTCCCCCTCTCAGTACATCCTTCTTCCCACCATGGCTATAACCACCACACTGCCCCACCCACTCACCCCAGTGGTTCTCTCTTAGTGCATCCTCCCCCACCATGGCTATAGTAACCACCACACTGCCCCACCCCACTCATCTCTAGTGGTTCCCCCAGTACATCCTTCCCCACCATGGCTATAACCACCACACACTACCCCCACCCACTCACCTCTAGAGAGTCTCCTCTCTAGTACATCCTCCACCACCATGGCTATAACCACCACACTACTCCCACCCACTCACCTCTAGTGGTTCTCTAATAATACGCATTTCCCCACCATGGCTATAAACCACCTCACACTACTACCCCACCAACTCACCTCTAGTGGTTCTCTCTAGTACATCACCCCCCACCATGGCTATAAACCACCACACTACCCCTACCCACTCACCTCTAGTGGTTCCTCTCTTGAAGTACATCCCTTCCCCACCATGGCTATGCAATGACACCACACTGCCCCACCCACTCACCTCTCTAGTGGTTCTTCTCTCAGTACATCCTTCCCCACCATGGCTATAACCACCACACTACACCACCCACTCACCTCTAGTGGTTCTCTCTCAGTACATCCTTCCCCCACCTCATGGCTATAACCACCCACACTGCCCCACCCACTTCTCACCTCCAGTGGTTCTCTCAGTACATCCTCCCCACCATGGCTATAACCACCACACTACCCCACCCACTCACCTCTAGTGGTTCCTCTCCTCAGTACATCCCTTCCCCACCACCATGGCTATAACCACCACACTGCCCCACCCACTCACCTCTAGTGGCTCCCTTCCCCAGTATGATCCTTTCCCCATCATGGCTATAACTACACCACACTACCCCACCCACTCACCTCTAGTGGTTCTCTCAGTACATCCTCCCCCACCATGGCTATAACTTTTCACCACACTACCCCCACCCACTCACCTCTAGTGGCTTCTCTCTAGTACATCCCTCCCCACCATGGCTATAACCACCACATCTACTCCCCACCCACTCACCTCTAGTGGTCTCTTCTCTCAGTACATCCCTCCCCACACCATGGCAGGTAACCACCACACTGCCCCACCCTCACTCATCTCTAGTGGTTCCCTTCTCTACATCCTCCTCCCCACCATGGCTATAACCACCACACTACCCTTTTCACCCTAACCACCTCTCTATAGTGGCTCTCTCAGTGCCTCCTCCCCACCATGGCTATAACCACCACACCACACTGCCCCACCCACTCACCTCTAGTGGCCCTCTCAGTACATCACCCCCACCATGGCTATAACCACCACACTACTCCCACCCACTCCACCTCTAGTGGTTCTCTCAGTACATCCCCCTCCCCACCATGGCTATAACCACCGCACTACTCCCACCCACTCACCTCTAGTGGTTCCCTCTCAGTACATCCTCCCACCACCATGGCTATAACCACCACACTACCCCACCCACTCACCTCTAGTGGTTCTCTCAGTACATCCTCCCCCACCATGGCTATAACCACCACACTACCCCACCCACTCACCTCTAGTGGTTCCCTCAGTATGGCCTCCCCCACCATGGCTATAACCACCACACTACCCAACCCACTCACCTCTAGTGGTTCTCTCAGTACATCCTCCACCACCATGGCTATTACCACCACACTACCCCACCCACTCACCTCTAGTGGTTCTCTCAGTACGTCCTCTCCAACCATGGCTATGGCTCTGTGAACAACTTCATTTGACAGCAATCTGAGGAGGTTGTGGAACTTGTCTATCTGGTGGTAGTATCTACAACAACAAACATCATGGGTGAAACAACAATAAGATACCTAAAACACTTCATATTTTATTGATAATGCAATCTATTCTGTACTTACGTGGAGCTGCTCCACACAAGCTTGAGTACTGTCATGAGAGGTTTGAACAACACTAGCATCTGCCGTGGCTCCGTGGCAATGTGAAGTCTCTCAAACCATGGCCTCATTGTACTCAGGAACTTCAAGATCTTGTTAGTCTCGGCTACAGCCTGAAACAGGAGCAACCATGTATAGTCTGTTTGCATTGAAAACGTACCGACAAATTTCACTTTAAACAAAAGTGTAAATCAAAAAAAGAGAAATTAAGATTGCGAATCCTCATAATTTTACCTTGCCATTTCAAAATTTAAATTTCAGATTTTTATTCAACTTCAGGTAAAAGTTGATTAACAAAAAACGATCATAGTTTCAAATCGGTATTATTCGTTTGTATTACAAGGGGGTATGCACATTAAATGAAACACCGAGAACAAGGAGGGTTGGTCTAAGTTAACGCTCATCACGTTCTGCACGTGCATTTGTTTCACTGTTCCAACTACTGCGCTTTACCCCTTGTAATACAAACCAATATAAGCTTATTTGAAACAATGATCGCTTGTTAAACAACTTTTTTCCTAAGTTGAATAAAAATCTAAGATTTAATTTTTGAATTGGCAAGGTAGAATTATGAGGATTCGCAATCTTAATTTCACTGTATTCGATTTACATTTTTGTTTAAAGTGAAATTCACCGGTACATTTTCACTGCAAACAGACTATAAGCAGCCATACATATATCAACATTGTCAGTGACCAATGGGGTAACAGGTAGCCCACTGAAGTGACCACTGCTTTAAATGATATCTGGCTAATGTCCATGGACATCTTTGAGCCATATCAGTTTGGGTCCAGAAGTTGAATCATTCCAACAAGAGTGCAACAGGATTTCTATCATCTGGATTGAAAACTATGGACACACTAGTTGAATTTTTAATCAAGAAATACAGTTCATTCTACCCTCATGTATAAAAAGAAATATAATACACTTTGGCCCTTAATTATTATAGTTAAAGTAATAGGATGCTTGTATTTTTTCTAAGATGCCAAATTTAATACACACAGGAATTAATCTAGGCAGAAAACAAACAGAAAAGCTGACGGTGTCAATGACCTAAATTAACAATACTAATTCAGGGATAATTGATGGGCTCTTCCAGTGGCGTGTCTGCCCCCCTCCGTTAAGATGCACATTGCAGTGAAAACAAATGATAAACAGTTTGAAGATGGTTTACGTTCAGGTTAAATATTACTTTAGTTACGTATATGCTTAAATTCCTTCAAAGGCATTTAGAAGTTGGTGTAGTAATACAAGACAAATCTTATGGATAAAAACTTCTTGATTTATTTTTCACAACGTTTCTGGGCTAGTTATTTGTCTTGTATTACGTATATGATTATCCTAACCCACATTGGGAAATGTGAATATCACACAAATGTAAGGTTTGAACAGTAAAATCCAGATGAAGTTGACTAATCACGCAACATTCCACCGATGCATTGTGAGACTGTGCACATAGGCTCAATCAGCGAACATTGCTGTATCACTGTTTAATTGTGATTCGAGCTGAGACATTTATCCGTCGACAAAAGTTAAACGCAACATGATGTTAGAGGAGTGAAGCAACTCAAAGCAGGAAACGGAGTGCTACGGAGTAGTTTGATGACAGCTGACATGCATTGTGACGTTGGTTACCAAAGGTACATTTGATTACAAGGGGGCAGACAAGAATGATGCAGTGAGGTCAAAACAGTGTGACGTAATACATAAAAGTATGCATGAAAGTGAAGCATCTTAGGAGACAGGCTCTTGGTTGGGCTACAAGTCATCTACGAGACAAATATGATCGGTGAACATAGAGATTTTTTCTGGGTTACATCTTCTTTTTATTCTCGAGTACAACGTTTCAGGGCTTGTTCTGGCCCCATCATCAGGTAAAACTGAACAGTAACTGTTAACTCTGGCCATGACGTCACAATGCTATGACGACGCAATACATGTGGTGGTCAATAGATACAGATGACATGGCTAATAGAATACATGTTATTATGAATATATAAGATGTCGTCTACTACAAAATTAATGGATCAATTACAAAATTGTTGATTGATTTAGATTTAGAAATCAATCAAGCATCTAAATATGATCGGGTTGATCGTCTTCGTTGATCAGGTTATTGGGTATCTGACTGAATCTTTCATGGGTTGTTTGAATCCAGGCCATAATATGATTATGTTTCTAGGTGTATCGGCACCTTTACTGCTAAATGTAACCTAACCTAATCTGTTAAATATTCGAATAATGTCACCATTATACGGTGATATTTACCTTATTGATCTCCTTCCTCACACTGCTAAAGGAGTGGGCGTACTGGCTGTTGGCCTGCTCCAGGTTGTGTAGAATGTCCAGGGACATGTCAGAGTCCAGCTGGGTGTTGACAGAGTGGAGTCGGTCCAGGTGGTTCTCCCACATCTTCATCTCCTCCAAGGGGCCTGGCTCGTTGCCGAACTGATTCTGTAAGTCTGCTGTAGGATCATGCTTCAACACCACCTGGTTACAGATAAAACTGGTTTAGGCCGATAGCAAACTTGCTCAAGGTGATGCGACCCATGAAGATCTGGGTTAGAATTGGTCTTCAGCAACCCATGCTTGTCATAATAAGACACAACTTATGGAATCATGCTCCTGATGTCAATCACTGGATTGTCTGGTCCAGACATAATTGTTTACAGATTTCAAAATCACTGTCTATAATGAATCCCAAATATCGAGAGTCAACTCTTGTTAATCCGACACTTGTGGTTGCATAGAAATATGTAGGATTAACGAGAATGTCGGATTAATGTATTTGTGTGAAAATATCAATGTTTACTAAATGTCATGATACTGTTGCATGCATATCAGAAAAGGTAGATCTAATTATCTTCATTGTATGTTAAAATATTCACATACCACCATGTCGTCGGTGTCAAGCAGCCAGTAAGGCATGCTGTAATTACCACTCACGTGTGATTGTTTGTTTACGGTCGGATTATCCGACCGATTGTGTTGATTGTCAGATTAACGAATGTTTTTACAACGTGTTTACAATAACCGGTTGCTAGATTGGTAAGTCGGAGTTGGAATGCAAGAATGTCGGACTAACAAGAGTAATTATCACTGTTTTAAATGGTTCACTAATTTTTTTGTCGGATTAACGTGATTGTCAGATTAATGAGTGTCGGATTAACGAGAGCTGACTTAATAACACTTTCATGAATAACTCACACACATGGTGCCTTATTTCATGACACTGAAAAAGTATAAATGTATAAAGATGTTATTTGACTATGATCCTATTGAATAAAACATAAGAACAGCAACTGACAGAATCAACAAAAACATAAAGAAATAAAGAGATATTTTCTTCTAGGAACTGTAGCTAACAGATTTCACTGAAGATGAATGGTTTTTCAAAACTTTGAAAGCATAATCCAAATAATTACAATCATTTCTATATTTTTTTAACTTTTAGCGAATAGTCTTTCAGTGTCCAAAACCTGCAAGCATGAAAATATTATTGTAACTACCTACAGGGTTGTAACTATCTCTATGATTGTGTGACTTGTGCCAGCCAGTTCTATGATGCCTACCCTGATCTGTTTGATCCAGTTGATGACTGTTGACTCCAGGACGTGTAGAACTGCTCCTCGTCTGTTTGGTGATGCTGCTGCCTCGGCCAGGACTTCTATAGACGGCATGTTCAGCACTATCTGACCCTGTGCAACACATTGTCCCTATTAAACCATTTGACAGTGACAGGGGCTGGATATGTGACGTCGGTCATATACAGTGAACTCTGTCGAAACCAGACTTGATAGGCACCAGATATTTAGAACAAGACAATTTTTGGGCCAGTGCAATGCTCTAAAGCGATGTTAACACTAAGGTGATCGTAACTCCTATACTTTAACATATACTTATGACAGTCATAGTGCTACAATCGCTTTGTGGATAGCCCCAGCCCCCTTCCACATACAAAGCACAATCTTAACACTAAGGTGATCGTAACTCCCATACTTTAACATAGACTTATTACAGTCATAGCACTAAGGTCGCTTTGTGGATAGCCCCAGCCCCCTTTCCACAAAGCAATCTTAACACTAAGGTGATCGTAACTCCCATACTTTATCACAGACTTATTACAGTCATAGAACTACAATCACTTTGTGGAACGAGCCCCAGCCCCCTTTCCACAAAGAGATCTATAACACTAAGGTGATCGTAACTCCCATAATTTAACATAGACTTATTACAGTCATAGCGCTACAATCGCTTTGTGGAACGAGCCCCAGCCCCCTTTCCACAAAGCAATCTTAACACTGAGGTGATCGTAACTCCAATACTTTATCACAGACTTATTACACTCATAGCACTACGATCGCTTTGTGGAACAAGCCCCAGCCCCCTTTCCACAAAGCGATCTTAACACTAAAGTGATCGTAACTCCCACACTTTAACATACACTTATGACAGTCATAGCGCTACAATCGCTTTGCTGGAACGAGCCCCAGCCCCCTTTCCACAAAGCGATCTTAACAATAAGGTGATCGTACCTCCCACACTTTAACATAGACTTATTACAGTCATAGCACTACGATCGCTTTGTGGAACGAGCCCCAGCCCCCTTTCCACTAAGGTGATCGTAACTCCAATACTTCAAAATCAGAAAGGTGATCGTAACTCCCATGCTTGAACATAGGCTTATGATCATCATAACGTTAAGATCGCTTGGAACACAACGCAGTCCCTGACCATGCTGTCCACAGACTGGCTTACCCTGACATGACCCTGTGTGACCTCCACTGCTGCCATTAGTCTATGCAAGATATCCATGATCTTGTCCCCGTTGATACCGGCCTCCATGACACTGGGCTGGTTGGTGCCCAGTAAAGGCAGGTACACCTCTCTAATAGTGAGTTCCAGGTGCTCCAGGGGCACATTGTTACAGTCCATATAAAACACTTCTTGATCTGCAAAAAATATTTAATTGTAAATTGAGTGAAATACGTTGGAAAGGTAGACTAACCTAAAATTTGTTTCTAAAGAATTATATAATTTTGAAATATCTGTTTTAGCTGATTTCAAGTTGAAGTACCAGAGAGCATATGTCATGAACACTCTGATATACGCACTGAGCAAAAGTAAAAATGAACCACATGGGTCGGTTGGCGGTGGTCTGTAAATAATCGAGTCTGGACCAGACAATCCAGTGATCAACATCATGAGCATCGATCTACAATAGTACAAAGTTGGGATATGATGACATGTGTCAACCAAGCCATCGAGACCACCTGATCCCATAAGCCGACTCTTACGACAAGCATGGGTTGCTAAAGACCAATTCTAACACGGATCCCGGGTACTGAAAGCAAGGGCTATCTAAGTCACACATTATTAATAACACATAATATTTCATATTTGAAATAAGGATCTCTTGATTTTCCCATTCTATTTGGAAATACTCCTGTTCTACATGTAATCAACTTGACATACTCACCCATGTTATCTTTGGTGAGTTTGGTTCCAGGATTGCACTTGAGGAAGAATATTGATTTGGATTTGAGGTCATGTGGAGGTTGCAGCGCAGCTGTAAACTGTCGCATCGGGCGCACGTAAACAAACAGCTTCTTGATGTCTTCATTGTTGATAAACTCATAGAAAGCAAGTCTGAAATAAATGGATATTATAAGATTCATTTATAGAAAAATAAACAGAATTGACTTTTTTGCATCCCATTTCATCTTAGTGTCTATCATTGTCACAATTGCCATTAGGATTTACTGCACTGCTTTCCATTTGCGTGCTGTGCAATGCACCATTCAGCACTGTTCCAAAGATAAGATAGATGTCAAGTCTTGACTAGACAGTCCTGGGCCCCGTTTCACAAAGCTCTCGTAGACCTAAGATCTCGTAACTTTCCACGTAGCATTCGAACTCCCTATGTTACAGTACAGGAGGTACGAATGCTACGAGAAAAGTTACAAGATCTTAGGTCAACGAGAGCTTTGTGAAACGTGGCCCTGGGGATTGAAATCATGAGCATAGATCAATGCAATAAGAATACAATAAATAACATGCATCAACTAAGGAAGTGAGCATCACCATTTGATCCAGTAAATTGTTTCTTGCAAGGAACACTGAAGACCAAACCTATCCCGGATCTTCATAGGAAGGGGGTTGCATGGGCGGCATATATTTTCGGCCATGGCTATAATTTGGAGTCATTTAACAGCTTTCCTTAAAAGTTTTAGTTAACAAGATAAAATACAGAACAATCCTGAATGTTACAGACTGCAACGTTTGCTACTGGTCTACTTTTTAGTCCAGAAAACTCTTGGTTTGTTCAGTTCAGCTGATAGTTAAAGGCCGGTTGGGTAGCCTGGTGGTTACAGCGTTCGCTCGGCACGCCGAAGACCCGGGTTCGATTTCCCACATGGGTACAATGTGTGATGTCTATTTCTGGTGTCCCCCACCATGATTTTGCTGGAATATTGCTAAAAGCCGCATAAAACCATACTTACTCACTCAGCTGATAACACTGAAATGCACTGAATATGATGCTTAGAGTCAAGTTTGTGCAAGCAGATTAAAAACATTTTGGCAAAGACTGACATTAAGTTTCTAGACACACACTAGTGCTGGTTATCACTCACAATATGTAGATTGATAATCAGTGATCAGTAATCGATCAATAATCAATGGTAATCATAAACCCACCACAAAACTCATATGGGCAATAACGGGACATAATCATGACATTGTGAAAACAAAACAGGCACCCATTACTCCTACAATCAAGATGATCAAGGATATTTCCTCTTGAGACACGCACACAAATATTTTGTTCACATTGCAGTTTTACAAGTAACCAAACTGCAGTTGTCATGTTTTGATTCAATAAACATACTTTCTAAAGTTTAATTTGACGTTTAAATTTTTATGAATATTAATTAGTCACCGGCTCATCGATATTCACTGATCAGTGTTTCCGCTGACTTAATTATTTATCGGACACTGTGTCAGGCGACCTAAATTCTACCGGTCATGAATGAAATTTGCCGGTCGTATCCTATTGCCATACTGTAAGTACTCATTGTAAAGTTATTTTTAGCCTGGGTATTTCCGAAACATAAGAATTTTTGTGACCACGAAAGCACAGCCAAGACTGTCATTTCGCTTACCCATGATTTTTTATTTTAATACATGATTATTTACTGGACACTGTGTCCTGCTGGGTTTCAATTTACCAGTCCCCAACAAATTTTACCGGTGATTTTCAGGTATAAACCAGAGAACGGAAACACTGCTGATGCAAGTGATATCGGTTGATTGACCAATTATTTGTTCAATTGTTCCAGCCCTATTACAGAACACGCCATAACTGGAGCGCAATGTTCGAAATTCATTTTGGGTATCAGTGCAATCATGACTATTGCATTACTTAAGTACATATCAACTAAATGTTTCAACTTCACGGGTAGAAATAACTTTAAACTTGCTAGTGTACTCCGGTACAGTGGCACATGTAAAATCACTTGCCCTGATAAGTTTTCCACTATACCATCCGTTTTCTTGTTGATTTTTTAAATAAACAACATTATTAACATTGGAAAGTCAACTGGACACCGGTACAGCGTGATCTACAAATTTGCTTGCCCGACAGAAAAAAACGCTGGGCTCGGACGTCGGGCAATGGGTTATTTCCACCCCTGAACTTGAGCAACTGCATACAATTTTTGTCATTTGTGTCACAGATTTTTACCATAAAGTATTCATGAATACATATTCATATTTGTTACTTTATATCAGGAACACATATTGTATTCACCTCATAGGGTATTCATCGCAGCCCTATTCTGCACCACAAAACACTATATTACCTCACAAATCAAGTACTACAGTTATGTTGGTGACAGGTTACAGAGGTTTTATGGCTTCAGGTGGCACTTAAGCAATACATGGAACAACTTCAGTAAAACATGGGAGGAATATATGGATTTGAATTGCTAAAAAAGTATTGAGACCTCTAACATGAGTGAGTAATGATGATTTACCTGTTTTACCTGTTTTAAAGCGTTTGCTCGTCCCGATGAAGACCTGTTTTACCTGTTTTACCTGTTTTAGAGTTTTACCTGATGATGGGGCCAGAACAAGCCCTGAAACGTTGTACTCAAGAATAAAAAGAAGATGTAACCCAGAAAAATCACTATGTTCATGAGTGAGTGAGTTTAGTTTTACGCCGCACTCAGTAATATTCCAGCTATATGGCTGCGGTCTGTAAATAATTGAGTCTGGAAAAGACAATCCAGTGGTCAACAGCATGAGCACTGATCTATGCAACTGGGATACAATGACATGTGTCAGCCAAGTCAGCGAGACCACCCAATCCCGTTAGTCGCCTCTTACAACAAGCATGGGTTACTGAAGGTCAATTCTAACTTGGATCTTCACGGGTGCTTTAACATGAGGGAAACTGACTTGGGCTAGGGTGAATTGTTATCCTTGTGAAAATGTAGTATTGTTACACTACTGGTTAGAACGAACAAATACATTATTCCTCTGCATTTAACATCTTATATCTGGCTAACAGAGTTATTTGTAGGAAATCACATCCAACATGCAGAATTTCTACATCACGCTTAGCCTTTTTATCTAAAGATCTGACAATGCTACTAACCCTTCCTAGTCGGTACAATGTAATGTGGTGGCGTGTGGTCCTGTGCACAGAGCTCAGGTCACGAATCAGTTGAAGATAAGCAACGTCGAGCTTGGACAATCCTTGGATGGGTGACCGTGTTTGGCAACTTGACTACTGAGAGTTTTCTAGGACTTCAGTCCTGCCCCACAACGAAGCACATGTGATACATGTGGTCTCACCTTAGGCAAGTGCCTCTGTTCACCCAGCAGAAAATGGGTACCCGGTTGGATGAAGTCATGTGACTATAACCTTCTAGTGCCTAACAGGCAGCTTGGGTTATCCGGGGTAATAAGAATCAGATTCTGATTAAGAGGCGCCGCGAGCAATCACTTGGTGTTTGGAGACTGTGCGCTATAGAAGATGACTTATTATTATTATTATTATTAATGTTGTGATACATATACACACGTGTAAACATGAACATGGTCTGAAGAAATATTTGCAGCACAACAGTGGAATATATCTGACAAAGACCACAGGAAAGGTACTGGCTAGCAAAAAGTTATCGCCGCATAACAGTTATCGCCAATACAAAAGTATCACATGTGCGCAGTTCCGATCAATTATAATTCTGGTATTTTTTCCCCACGGTATTTGACAACAATAAAGGACAGCAAAAGAAAATTCTTCACTGTAAGTAACATATATAATAATAGACAAGAACAAATTGTGTCCAGGGACACGGATGCCCCTGCTGCTGTACGAAGAGTTCCCTACACTGAGTGTGGTCTGGTGATTAATTTCTACTAAATAAATATCATGGTTGATTATAAAATAAATATATCCCAAGTGTCCAAGGTAAATACTTATTTGTAAATGTATGTCACAATGAACTTACCACAGTACAATTAAACCTTTATCATGAAGGTTCATGGTACAAGGGTAAATAAACTAGCAATAGCAATATCAGTGTGGAGGCAAGTGAAAGCAATAGATTGCTGTAGAAGCTGAAGTGGTACGTTTTGACATATTCTGGAACATATTCAATATGGCAGGTTAAAAGTTAACTGTTCCATGACATGATATTATTGCATACTGTTTAAGTCCATAATTATTTCCATGGAGTTGAGATGGGCTTGTTTGTTAAAAACTGAGCATCTGACAGTTTTTTAGTCATAACACAAAGATAGATCAATATATCTTCAAAATTCAAGAGAGAAAACACAAAAGAAGCTCATATACATTCCTTCATTTCAGACAAAGTCTCGAAAATTGTATACATGAATGGAACCATAAATAAATTATCACACATTCAGGGTCCCACTGAAGTGCTTGAAAACAGTAAAAACAATGTGTTGAGGGGTTAGATAACATTAGAGTCCCAAGAGAGCCCATGTATAAGTTCACTGAATTCCACAGAGCGTTTTTGTGGAGAAGTGGATAGAGTACATTCCCTGTTTCGTACGGATGGACAGACGGACACAGAGGGTAACCCTATATGCCCCCAGCCATATATGGCGGGGGCATAAAAAATTAAAGATTTATAAAGTTATGAACCCTATTAAGCCTATGAACACAATTTAACTTAGTCAGGGAGAAGTCCCACGACCTATATAATAGCAAGTTCAAGTTCACAAGTCATTAAATGTTCATTCCCTCTCAATCTACTGTTAAAGAAATACTCAAATAGTCACACAATCAAATATTCGAGGTTTCTGTATGATATAAATATATAATATTTCATGAATGGCATGAGAAATTCGGACTGGCGATAACTGTTCAGGTTAGTTGTGAGAAAACATCTATTTCTATACCTAATGAAGTATCATAAGTAATTCTGTTTCATTAATTTAATGATCGGCAGGGTAATTATTAAGGCTGTAACGATTCACTTGCATATTTGGTGAATCAAACCGTAGCCCTTCATGAATTCAATTCGTTATTCGTGGTCACCAGAACCGAATATTTACGATTTTTTTAGGCAGCATGTTTTACTTAAACCCTTACGTGCTTTCCAAAGTGAGATATGCAAGAATTGAACATGTACTAGCATTCCCAGCTAACACGTAACGTTCCCACAACGTTATTTTTACGTCGTGGTTTGGTCACATCAGGAAATGACGTAACTAGGACGTTATTAGAACGTCATAACATAACGTTATACCACTACCTTGTCACAACGTTAGACATTACGTTATCACGACATCCTTGCAACGTATTTTTCAAACCTTTATGCAACGTTCTCATAACGTTGTGAGGACGTTCGTTTTATATATTTTGTTTCCTTGACATATTTGAAGATGTTTGTATTTGCAGTTGACCATCTAATTAGTTATCAAAAATATATTGAATCTGGAACGACTTTTGAATAAATCTGTCATGTTTGTTTTGATAATTAGTTCAATTGAAATAAGTATATAGAGCTTAACGTTTGAAGGTTATGAGAATGTCATTTGCATACGTTGTCACAACGTTACTCATTACCTAACCAGGACGTCCGGGCAACGTGTATTTCAGACCTAGATGCAACGTCAGATAACGTTGTGAGGATGTTCTACCTACGGCTTGCCAGCGCTGACCCGTTGGAAACCCGTTACCTTTCATTCATTCAGCCCGGAGCTTACTTGATGGTATAATTATATGGTTCGAAGCATTGTTTTTTTAAAACATTTATTATCATTTATCACTTCAGTATATGATAAAGTTAATTCATAGTATTGACGTTATTTTTGTTTTATTCAATTTATTAGTATATAAAATTATTGTTGTGTTTTTTTACTTCACTCATTTCAATGAACACATGAAACATGCTTCGTTCAATCATTTAATCACTATAAGTTCCAAATTGAGGTACTATTGCGCATGACTTCATCATGTGACGTCATTGCCTGTGCGAGTACGTTTCCCGCGCGCTGACATCTCTATTCCCACGCGGCTACCAGTCCTTCAGGGTTCTGTGTCTATTCCTCACTTTTAGTAGTGCTCATCGCCATAACAGTAAGTATTTTACGTATTTTGTTTAAATAGTGAAATGTATGTATTAGTTCAAAACGTACTCATTGAGAATAATGAAATTGACACTTGATTATTTACTTGTCCTAGTGTTTTTGGACACATTTACGAAATTGCATTATTTGGTGTATGTTTTGAAATCTAAAAATCAGAGTATTGAATTTCAAATATAGCATATTAATGATCACTGATATCAGTTTTTGATGAAAATCACTAACGATAATTCTGAAACGTTGCCGACGAACCTAGAATCGTTTGGGATGTTTTCGAAAAAAATCCGCCACATTGGATAGTGTTTACAAACTTTAATCATATCATACGTGGATATAGGGTATGCGGTCTTTAATCTTTGAAAGTTTCTGTTTGTTTGAATAATATTTACATACGAAATTGACATACTGACTGTAGTACACCACATTTTAAACCTTGACACAATTGTTAGAAATAACTGTAGAGCTTGCTCAAAGAATGTACTGACGTCCTAAGCTAAGCCCAAGGATGTAATTATATCCTTCAAAGAGGCAAGTTTAGATAAGCGGACAGTTCAGCCTTGTGAAATACAGAATTTTTCCGATAGCGCCAGCTGGAATGTGTGCTTTCCTCCCCCCCCCCGATGCTGTCACCATAGGCCTTTCCCTTTCTGATTAATAATGACCACAGACAGCTGGGACTGTTCAACATGGCAAACAAATCTTCTGGTTGGTTTCTTAGCTCCTGCTTCCTCCTGGTCGTTTTTCCTCATACGCTTCCCTTGTACTGTGCCATATTTGTCCGAAATTACCTTCATAGTTTCCTGACATTTGATTTTTACTTTCTACTGTAGCTTGAATTGCTTGATTTTCTCTGTGACATTTTCTACAGACTGTGTGAATGTTCAGTTAAGTTCTGTTCAGTTAAAAAACATTGATTTTTTAACAAACTGATTTCAGAAGCATGCCTTAAAACATGAAAGCCAAGGAATCCGAGGTTGGAGACGGAGATGGCTGAATTCTTAAAACATGCTCGTCACGCCAGGGAGGCAGTCGCCAAAAGGTATGCATGTTCGCTTACATTGCACTGAGTTAACGTAGCGTGTGCTGTGTATGACTACCCTTACACGATGCAGAGCTGAAGCAAATTCAACTGTTAATCTTAAAAGCGTATGCGTTCAGGATAATTTTGTTTATTTACTTGATAAGAAACTCTTCTATAAAAACACAATTTCAATAAATATAAGAGTGTTATTGTTAAGCACCATATGGGCAACCTTCTCGTCATTACTGAAAAATAATGCCTGAGTGCACGCGTAAAAATATGTTTGCAAAATTATAATTAACTAATCCAAAAAACATGTGTTATATTTGGGATTACACTTTCTTAGTAAAGTACAAATTCTAGTACTTTTTGAGTTGAGCCCCATCCGGGATTCGAACTCACACCCTCAGAGTCAGGCACCCAATCGCCAGCACACAAAGTCAGCCGCCTAACCCACTCAGCTACCGCGACTTCCACAAAAATGGAAGTCGGACAACTGGTAGTCTAGACTGCGGGCTTTGTGTACCCCTCTGATAAGTGTTAATTGGCACGGCTCCCACGGCCGAAAGCTATGATTACAGAATGCCATTTAGAAAGTGGTCAAATGTAACATGTGTTATATTTGGGATTACACTTTCTTAGTAGCAAAGTACAAATTCTAGTACTTTTGAGTTGAGCCCCATCGATTGAACTCATTCCTCAGAGTCTGAGGCATAAGCCAGCACACAAGAGTCAGCCAGCCTTACCCACTCAGCTACGCGGCTTCACAAATGGAAGTCGGACAACTTGGTAGTTAGGACTGGCGGCTTTGTGTATTCTCTGATAAGTGTTAATTGGCACTTAACACTTATCAGAGGGGTACACAAAGCCCGCAGTCTAGACTACCAGTTGTCCGACTTCCATTTTTGTGGAAGTCGCGGTAGCTGAGTGGGTTAGGCGGCTGACTTTGTGTGCTGGCGATTGGGTGCCTGACTCTGAGGGTGTGAGTTCGAATCCCGGATGGGGCTCAACTCAAAAAGTACTAGAATTTGTACTTTACTAAGAAAGTGTAATCCCAAATATAACACATGTTACATTTGACCACTTTCTAAATGGCATTGTGTAATCATAATCCAAAAAACACATCCAAGATATCATAAGCCGAGCTGATTTGAATGTAGAAACATTTAGAATGGTAGTTAAAATATACTAGAATAACACACGATGACTATTTAAGTGGTTTAAAATTTGATGTACAGACTCGTTGATATTCCATTCAACGTGACAGTGACGTCTGTGACAATTACTAGGCTTAGCTTAAGTCAGTTGAATGAAGGTTGATAGATGAATTTATTATCATTAGCACTGAAATATCGATATATATTAGGGAAACAATTCATCTATCAAGCCACATTAACGACATCTCATGTATTCACTGCTCACACTATTAAAATAAAACAAGTAAAACATGCATATGTAGCTTGCACATTCATTCTAGCGTTTAATAAATCTGATTGAATAATTTCCCAATATTAATGTAACGCCATGTTCTAATCATCTTGTGCTTCGATTTGCATTATATTATAAGATTTTAAAGATAAACTTATTCCTTTTTTCAGACTCAAGCTGCTGCCGGGGAAGATGGGGAAGTGCAAGTATAGAATATCATGTTTCTCAGCTATATGTTATACTTGAATAAACGGTTCAATTTTAACAAAATAAGCATCTCCGTTTTGTGTTACCAGGGCTCAAAGTAGGCAGTTTGACAAAATGCAAACAGACTTGTTGACACATTTATAATTGCCGAAATAATTTTTAGGATTGTTGATAATCGCTTGACCTTTTTTCTGAATAGCGAATTTAATTCTAAAATATCAATAAACAAGGAAAAATATAACTTTTAGCCCTGGCTATATTACCCATAAACTATAGATAACGTTGTTACAACGTAATGTTTATGACGTTGTGAGGACGTTATTTTGTACGTTCATACGACCAAAAAATAACGTCCTCACAATGTATGAACGTACAAAATAACGTTGTGAGGACGTTATTTTTTGGTCGTATGAACGTTCGAAATAACGTTGTGAGGACGTGTTTTCGACTCCACACAAGGGACGTTATGGGGACGTTATATGCTGACGTTCTGAGGACGTAAACGTAACGTTGGGACAACGTCCTCACAACGTAATTTTGTTAGATGGGTTGCAGTAGTGCAAGTCATGTTAGTTTGCCAAGACTGTACAAGGTACTGTCGATTATAACTATTACATACCAAATTTTAGTGTCATGAGATCACTGGTTATTGCTGTGACAAATTAACACTGTCAACATGTCCATTCCATACTGTACATCAATCACTTAACTACAATATTGTATTTGTGAATAATTATTCGTATTCGTTATCCAATATTCATGATACGCATCATATTCGCCACATAGTGTATTCATTGCAGCCCTAGTAATTATGAAAATACCGCTAAAATATGGCGATAACGGTTCGGCAGCCAGTACTGTGTGAATAGTACCTGTTGTCATCATTGAGGAAAAGGTTTTTCAGTTCTTCATTCCTGGGCCTGAGAGATGAACTGATACGAGTCTCAAGCCAGCGTAACCTTTCGTCCATCTTGGAACTGACTTGTGGTAGCTTATCTTGTTTATATAAATCTGTGAAAGAAATGAAAATAAAAACCAACTTAATACATTGATAATAAACAGGTCAAGTATGATTACACAATGGTGTGATATGCTGTTACATAGAACTCGGTAAGATTTCCGCTCATATCCCCCCTAACTTATCTGATGAAGAATATAGATTCAGTTGATATGATCTGAATATAAATTTAAGGGGGGACACTGGAGGAAGTCTTTCCTAGAACCCTCATTTGCTGAGATTTCTACACAGTTAAAAACAAATATGACAAGGGTCCTATGTTTTATTCAATTCCATGGCAACAAAAACTCTTTGCATATTCAGTGTGATTCTATGTGTGATGTGAAATAGCAAATTTTCTCTAGTGTTTTACACATTCATGTTTTCCTGTTCATTGATGATGTGATATCGTGAACACTTATTTCTACTCCTGATAAAATATACTTATTGCATTAGAAAAATAACTTTGTGTTGAGAGAAAAAAAAATGAAATTACTCTGGAATTACTCTGGAAGGTACTGCAGTTTCATTCATGTAGCATATTGAATAATTTATATACAAATCAGTGTTTCCTAATTCCATGTAAGTCAAAGATACACAACTTCGTTCGAAGATTAAGGCTCTCTACAAGAACTTGAATGAACAAAATCAGAAATTTACTTCACGAAAGAGAGAAATATGGTCTTCACCAGCCCAAATAGAACTAATCGCATGAAATGAATAGCATAAAAAATACTAATAACTCAAAATTCTACCTGTGTGGTCGCGTCCCAAGATTTGTAGAACACGACAAGAAGTTTACATTTCTGCAGAAAGAAGAATATTTTGTGGAAACTGTTGTCTGGCATCAAAGAAATTAAATTACTTTCAATAAATCAAGTAAAAAGCCAATACCGTATATTGTTGTCAGTCTTTTGCGTTCTCCCGAGGTGTACACTAACTAAATTCCTCAACGCACATTTGTGTTGTCTGCTACCGCGTTAACAGGCCGCCATATTGTTTGTGTGTTGCTAGAGATGTTCGAGTGTTTCCGGTAACTACCGTGTCTCCGTGAAATTCTTAAACATTAACAGAAATGTTCAAACTACAAACTGTCGTCATAATTTACGAATGCAATATCTAGTAAGTATGAAAAATACAATACCGAGGTGGGAAATAAGATTTCATTTTCTGTGAACACACAACGGGATTAACCGAACGCACATGTTTGAACGGATCAAAACGGACCGTTGCCAAAATGGCTTGTTAAAACGGTTACTTTTTTTGGTATATGATAAGTTTTTCTTAGGAAAAATCAGTTTCATATCATTCGGGGCCACTCATTTATGTAACGTTATCCGCTCGAGATGTTCTATATTATGAAAACGGATACTAGTCAATATAGTCAGGCAATGTAATCAAAACGTCGCATTTTCTTAATAAAACGGGTGGGGGGGGGAGGGGGAGTGAAACACCAAAGTGAACATAATGCAAACTTCATTTTATACTCATTAATATTATAATCTACTCATATAGAATGTGTACAAATAGCAACTCTGGAGAGAGTACCATATTTACTTTGTTAAGTCATTGTAGAAACACAACTTTTTAGGATTCAGGGGCGGTGGAATAGCCTAATAATAATATATGACCCAACACTGCCGCTGTTACAGGTCATTGGCTCCCTCCCTCTGCAAGCATTCTGCGTTCTGCTGTTGATTTTGTTGACAGTTACATAGACAGATTCTTTAATACAAATGCATAAAATCGGTGATTTACAATGTGATTAGGTTGTCTGACAAAACATCCACTTGCACAGTTTGAGATCGATTGGGTCATTGGATGAAGAGATATTTACAAAAAAACCGGGTCCACATGCATTTCATGCCAAACTATAGTTGGTAAAAGTGGGGACACTAAATGCAGCTTTTGACTTCGTTGTCCTTCCTCCACACGTACATACGATTATTAGCTCCTATTACAATTTGTTTTCAGATGACATCTCTCTTTGCCACAAATCATTCTCAGTCAACTTTGACGCCTTTTCATATTTGCCTCTCGGAACACCATCTTCTTTTAGCAACCTGTCCGCTGAACCCATGCATTCGTCAACACTCGTCCCTTTCCGTAACCTCCAAGAAGATATTCGGTTTGTCCCCGAATAACACGAGTGGGCCACGAATTGAGCCCATGTTCATTCGTCTATGGTCACAATATGTCTATAAAATCTGTGTAGATTCTGGAGAATGTGTTTATTTATTGTTTATTGTTTAACGCCGCACTCAGCAATGTTCCAGTTGTATGGCGGTGGTCTGTATATAATCGGGCCATGAACACCAACAGCATGAATATTGGGATGACCACCTGATCCCGTTAGTCGTCTCTTACGAAACGCATGGTTTGCGGAAGACGAATTCTAACTCGGATCTTTACGGGTAAGATTGTGGACAGATGAATCTAAAGCCATCGAAACCACCGGCATGCTGAAATCTGTCATGCCTAGTTCATTCCTAAGAATTTTCTCCTCGAACTTATCGCGTGGCATCACAATTCAAGAGGAAATATAACTTGCCATGGTAACAGCAATCTGAGCGGCGTGCGCTACTGGGCCATCGTTCGAGATCAATTCTGCCCTTTGTTCCATTTCATGGACATATCAGGTGTCCGCCTACATGTTGCACGTTTTGTAACTGATTTGAGGAGGCAGCTTATGGCCTATAGTTTCTCATGACCTCTCAGGGCTCGATTTAAGTGAGGTTAACCTACTTGCACCAGGTGCAACCTAAGATAAAAACCTAGTTGCACCAGCCAAATTCCAGTTGCAACCTAGTGTGGTAAAACATTAGATGTTTCGGTGCACATAAACATATTTCCGTGATGTAGTACCTATGAAACCTAGGAACACAGAGACACAGCTGATCCCTGTTTACAAGAGCTGTCATAGCCAAAACGTGTATATGAATAGTAATATTTCAGTGTCATAGCTATTCAAAGTTTAGAAGAAAAATGAGCTGACATATTTGTGCTATAATGTTAGATTTATTGTTGATTTATTTCTCAAAAATTGACTTGCACCTGGTGCAAGTTAGACTCATAACTAGGTTGCACTTTGTAATATTGTGTTGCACCAGTGCAAGTAACAAAGCACTAAATCGAGCTCTGCCTCTCCCCCAGAGAACGGGGATGCGTTGATCGACGTCTACAACTGGATAGAACGTTAGCTCAGTTCGAACAATAAATGATTTACAGTTGAACAACATTTCAAGGGCTGTGTTCGATTATGTGGGGTATTCAGTGTCACCACATCATCCTCGACTACATCAACGCAGGTGACTAAAACCAAACTCACTCACTCATTCACAAATTGTGTAAGGTCAAGTGACATGGACACCTTGCACATGAAATATTTTCTTCTTTATTGGACATGTCATATAAGCATTGATTAAGCATACACCATGCTTGTTACAAGGTAACCGTGATCTGCTGACGTCAGGAAGGATATAAGATCGACAAGTGGAAAACATAAAGCACACACTTGTAAGACGTTTTAAGACCAATAAATAGACTAGATTCAGCATATACCAGACGTTTTAGGGCCAATAAATAGACTAGATTCAGCATATACCAGATGTTTTAGGACCAATAAATAGACTAGATTCAGCATATACCAGATGTTTTAGGACCAATAAATAGACTAGATTTAGCATATACCAGACGTTTTAAGGCCAATAAATAGACTAGATTTAGCATATACCAGATGTTTTAGGACCAATAAATAGACTAGATTTAGCATATACCAGATGTTTTAAGACCAATAAATAGACTAGATTTAGCATATACCAGATGTTTTAAGACCAATAAATAGACTCGATTTAGCATATACCAGACGTTTTTAGGCCAATAAATAGACTAGATTTAGCATATACCAGACGTTTTAAGACCAATAAATAGACTCGATTTAGCATATACCAGACGTTTTAAGACCAATAAATAGACTCGATTTAGCATATACCAGACGTTTTAAGACCAATAAATAGACTCAATTTAGCATATACCAGATGTTTTAAGACCAATAAATAGACTAGATTTAGCATATACCTAACGTTTTAAGATCAGCAGGTAGACTAGAGTTAGCATGTACCAGACGTTTTAAGACCAATAAATATACTAGATTTAGCATATACCAGACGTTTTAAGACCAATAAATAGACTAGATTTAGCATATACCAGACGTTTTAAGACCAATAAATAGACTAGATTTAGCATATACCTAACGTTTAAAGATCAGCAGGTAGACTAGATTTGGCATCCGTCAGAATTTAGGAGACCAACAGGTACACTACCAACAGGTACAGCATACACAAGACTTGATATGACATATGCTGGTATACTTGATTTGGCATACAGAAAGCATGTTATGGGATCTGCAGAAAGAGTTGATTTATGATACACAAGGTACCGTATTTCCTCTAATAAGCGCCAGGATTCCAACCCAGGCGTTTTGGGGAGGTCTTGCGCTTATTGCGTTTACTGGGTCTACCGTAATTAATTGTGAGTGAACTTGGGGACCATTCCTTAATAAATCTATTTTTGGATCAAGGGAGAATACATTTATAAAAAACCTCACCCTGCGCTTATAAGAGACCAGGCGCTAATTAGAGGCCTGGCGCTTATTTCTTAAACCGCTGCTTTACCCCCGGCGCTTATTAGGGGCCCGGCGCTTATTAGAGGAAATGCTGTATGTTATTAATCAGCTGATAGACGTCATCAGCTCGTAGACTTCACTCTGCGGGAGAGCAGAAAAGCTACAACGTCCTTGTGCTTGATAAACTTTGGGTACTTGAACTGTTGGGCGTGAAGGTCGGGGTTGAGCTTCATGTAGATCTTCTTCACTTCCTCGAACGTCCCAGGTCTCACTTGAACGACAACAGCAGGGGCGTAGTTTCCATGGCAACGTAACCATTTGTACCCATCCTGGGTTTCTTGAAGACTGACATCCATCTGGAAACAAGAACAATGTCACTGGTCATCAAATCTAGGTCTAAAACATACAGTGACTGAAGTAACAGGGTGACAGACAATGTAGATCAGACAGTCACATATGTAATGTGTGTCTCAGGGTGATAGACAATGTAGATAAGACTGTCACATAGAATGTGTGTCTCAGGGTGATAGACAATGTAGATAAGACTGTCACATACAATGTGTGTCTCAGGGTGATAGACAATGTAGATAAGACTGTCACATACAATGTATGTCTCAGGGTGACAGACAATGTAGATCAGACTGTCACATACAATGTGTGTCTCAGGGTGACAAACAATGTAGATAAGACTGTCACATACAATGTATGTCTCAGGGTGATAGACAATGTAGATAAGACTGTCACATACAATGTGTGTCTCAGGGTGACAGACAATGTAGATAAGACTGTCAAATACAATGTATGTCTCAGGGTGACAGACAATGTAGATCAGACAGTCACATACAATGTGTGTCTCAGGGTGACAGACAATGTAGATCAGACTGTCACATACAATGTATGTCTCAGGGTGACAGGCAATGTAGATCAGACTGTCACATACAATGTGTGTCTCAGGGTGACAGACAATGTAGATCAGACAGTCACATACAATGTGTGTCTCAGAGTGACAGGCAATGTAGATCAGACTGTCACATACAATGTGTGTCTCAGGATGATAGACAATGTAGATAAGACTGTCACATACAATGTGTGTCTCAGAGTGACAGGCAATGTAGATCAGACAGTCACATACAATGTGTATCTCAGAGTGACAGACAATGTAGATCAGACTGTCACTTACAATGTGTGTCTCAGGGTGACAGACAATGTAGATCAGTCTGTGAAATACAATGTATGTCTCAGGGTGACAGGCAATGTAGATCAGACAGTCACATACAATGTGTGTCTCAGGGTGACAGACAATGTAGATCAGACAGTCACATACAATGTGTGTCTCAGGGTGATAGACAATGTAGATAAGACGGTCACATACAATGTGTGTCTCAGAGTGACAGACAACATAGATCAGACTGTCACTTACAATGTGTGTCTCAGGGTGACAAACAATGTAGATCAGACTGTCACTAACAATGTGTGTCTCAGGGTGACAAACGATGTAGATCAGACAGTCACATACAATGTGTGTCTCAGGTTCACAAACAATGTAGATCAGACAGTCACATACAATGTGTGTCTGAGGGTGACAGACACATGTAGATCTGACTATCACATACAATGTGTGTCTCAGGGTGACAGGCAATGTAGATAAGACTGTCACATACAATGTGTGTCTCAGGGTGATAGACAATGTAGATCAGACTGTCACTTACAATGTGTGTCTCAGGGTGACAGACAATGTAGATCAGTCTGTCACATACAATGTGTGTCTCAGGGTGACAGACAAGGTAGATAAGACTGTCACATACAATGTGTGTCTCAGAGTGACAGGCAATGTAGATCAGACTGTCACTTACAATGTGTGTCTCAGGGTGACAGACAATGTAGATAAGACTGTCACTTACAATGTGTGTCTCAGAGTGGCAGACAATGTAGATCAGACAGTCACATACAATGTATGTCTCAGGATGATAGACAATGTAGATACGACTGTCACATACAATGTATGTCTCAGGGTGATAGACAATGTAGATCAGACTGTCACATACAATGTGTGTCTCAGGGTAACAGACAATGTAAATAAGACTGTCAAATACAATGTATGTCTCAGGGTGACAGACAATGTAGATCAGACAGTCACATACAATGTGTGTCTCAGGGTGACAGGCAATGTAGATCAGACAGTCACATATAATGTATGTCTCAGAGTGACAGACAATGTAGATCAGACAGTCACATACAATTTGTGTCTCAGAGTGACAGACAATGTAGATCAGTCTGTCAAATACAATGTATGTCTCAGGGTGACAGGCAATGTAGATCAGACTGTCACATACAATGTGTGTCTCAGGGTGACAGACAATGTAGATCAGACAGTCACATACAATGTGTGTCTCAGGGTGACAGACAATGTAGATCAGACAGTCACATACAATGTGTGTCTCAGGGTGACAGGTAATGTAGATCAGACTGTCACATACAATGTGTGTCTCAGGGTGATAGACAATGTAGATAAGACTGTCACATACAATGTGTGTCTCAGAGTGACAGTCAATGTAGATCAGACAGTCACATATAATGTATGTCTCAGAGTGACAGACAATGTAGATCAGACTGTCACATACAATGTGTGTCTCAGAGTGACAGACAATGTAGATCAGTCTGTCAAATACAATGTATGTCTCAGGGTGACAGGCAATGTAGATCAGACTGTCACATACAATGTGTGTCTCAGGGTGACAGACAATGTAGATCAGACAGTCACATACAATGTGTGTCTCAGGGTGACAGACAATGTAGATCAGACAGTCACATACAATGTGTGTCTCAGAGTGACAGGCAATGTAGATCAGACAGTCACATACAATGTGTGTCTCAGGGTGACAGGTAATGTAGATCAGACTGTCACATACAATGTGTGTCTCAGGGTGATAGACAATGTAGATAAGACTGGCATATAAAATGTATGTCTCAGAGTGACAGGCAATGTAGATCAGACAGTCACATACAATGTATGTCTCAGAGTGACAGACAATGTAGATCAGACAGTCACATACAATGTGTGTCTCAGAGTGACAGACAATGTAGATCAGTCTGTCAAATACAATGTATGTCTCAGGGTGACAGGCAATGTAGATCAGACTGTCACATACAATGTGTGTCTCAGGGTGACAGACAATGTAGATCAGACAGTCACATACAATGTGTGTCTCATGTTCACAAACAATGTAGATCAGACAGTCACATACAATGTGTGTCTCAGGGTGATACACAATGTAGATCAGACTGTCACATACAATGTGTGTCTCAGGGTGACAGGCAATGTAGATAAGACTGTCACATACAATGTGTGTCTCAGGGTGATAGACAATGTAGATCAGACTGTCACATACAATGTGTGTCTCAGGGTGACAGACAATGTCGATCAGTCTGTCACATACAGTGTGTGTCTCAGGGTGACAGACAAGGTAGATAAGACTGTCACTTACAATGTGTGTTTCAGAGTGACAGGCAATGTAGATCAGACTGTCACTTACAATGTGTGTCTCAGGGTGACAGACAATGTAGATAAGACTGTCACTTACAATGTGTGTCTCAGAGTGGTAGACAATGTAGATCAGACAGTCACATACAATGTATGTCTCAGGGTGATAGACAATGTAGATACGACTGTCACATACAATGTGTGTCTCAGGGTGACAGACAATGTAGATAAAACTGTCACATACAATGTATGTCTCAGGGTGACAGACAATGTAGATCAGACAGTCACATATAATGTATGTCTCAGAGTCACAGACAATGTAGAACAGACAGTCACATACAATGTATGTCTCAGGGTGACAGACAATGTAGATCAGTCTGTCAGATACAATGTATGTCTCAGGGTGACAGGCAATGTAGATCAGACTGTCACATACAATGTGTGTCTCAGGGTGACAGACAATATAGATCAGACAGTCACATACAATGTGTGTCTCAGGGTGACAGACAATGTAGATCAGACAGTCACATACAATGTGTGTCTCAGGGTGATAGACAATGTAGATCAGACTGTCACATAAAATGTGTGTCTCAGGGTGACAGACAAGTTAGATAAGATTGTCACATGCAATGTATGTCTCAGGGTGATAGCCAATGTAGATAAGACTGTCACGTACAATGTGTGTCTCAGGGTGACAGACAATGTAGATAAGACTGTCACATACAATGTCTGTCTCAGGGTGACAGACAAAGTAGATCAGACAGTCACATACAATGTGTGTCTCAGGGTGACAGACAATGTAGAAATACTGTCACATACAATGTGTGTCTCAGGGTGACAGACAATGTAGAAAGACTGTCACATACAATGTGTGTCTCAGGGTGACAGGCAATGTAGATCAGACAGTCACATACAATGTGTGTCTCAGGGTGACAGACAATGTAGATCAGACAGTCACATACAATGTGTGTCTCAGAGTGACAGACAATGTAGATCAGACAGTCACATACAATGTGTGTGTCTCCAGGGTGACAGACAATGTAGATCAGACAGTCACATACAATGTGTGTCTCAGAGTGACAGACAATGTAGATCAGACAGTCACATACAATGTGTGTCTCAGGGTGACAGACAATGTAGATCAGTCTGTCAAATACAATGTGTGTCTCAGGGTGACATGCAATGTAGATCAGACTGTCACATACAATGTGTGTCTCAGGGTGACAGACAATGTAGATCAGACAGTCACATACAATGTGTGTCTCAGAGTGACAGACAATGTAGATCAAACTGTCACATACAAAGTGTGTCTCAGGGTGTCAGACACATTAGATAAGATTGTGACATACAATGTGTGTCTCAGGGTGACAGACAATGTAGATCAGACTGTCACATACAATGTGTGTCTCAGGGTGACATACAATGTAGATCAGACAATCGCGTACAATGTGTGTCTCAGGGTGACAAACAATGTAGATCAGACTGGCATATAAAATGTGTGTCTCGGGGTGACAGACAATGTAGATCAGACTGTCACGCACAATGTGTGTCTCAGGGTGACAGACAATGTAGATCAGACAGTCACATACAATGTGTGTCTCAGGGTGACAGACAATGTAGATCAGACAGTCACGTACAATGTGTCTCAGAGTGACAGACAATGTAGATCAGACAGTCACATACAATGTGTGTCTCAGGGTGACAGACAATGTAGAAATACTGTCACATACAATGTGTGTCTCAGGGTGACAGACAATGTAGAAAGACTGTCACATACAATGTGTGTCTCAGGGTGACAGGCAATGTAGATCAGACAGTCACGTACAATGTGTGTCTCAGGGTGACAGACAATGTAGATCAGACAGTCACATACAATGTGTGTCTCAGAGTGACAGACAATGTAGATCAGACAGTCACATACAATGTGTGTCTCAGGGTGACAGACAATGTAGATCAGACAGTCACATACAATGTGTGTCTCAGAGTGACAGACAATGTAGATCAGACAGTCACATACAATGTGTGTCTCAGAGTGACAGACAATGTAGATCAGTCTGTCAAATACAATGTGTGTCTCAGGGTGACATGCAATGTAGATCAGACAGTCACATACAATGTGTGTCTCAGGGTGACAGACAATGTAGATCAGACAGTCACATACAATGTGTGTCTCAGAGTGACAGACAATGTAGATCAAACTGTCACATACAAAGTGTGTCTCAGGGTGTCAGACCCGTTAGATAAGATTATGACATACAATGTGTGTCTCAGGGTGACAGACAATGTAGATCAGACTGTCACATACAATGTGTGTCTCAGGGTGACATACAATGTAGATCAGACAATCGCGTACAATGTGTGTCTCAGGGTGACAAACAATGTAGATCAGACTGGCATATAAAATGTGTGTCTCGGGGTGACAGACAATGTAGATCAGACTGTTACGTACAATGTGTCTCTCAGGGTGACAGACAATGTAGATCAGACAGTCACATACAATGTGTGTCTCAGGGTGACAGACAATGTAGATCAGACAGTCACGTACAATGTGTGTCTCAGGGTGACAGACAATGTAGATCAGACAGTCACCTACAATGTGTGTCTCAGAGTGACAGACAATGTAGATCAGACTGTCAAATACAATGTGTGTCTCAGGGTGACAGACAATGTAGATCAGATTGTCACGTACAATGTGTGTCTCAGAGTGACAGACAATGTAGATCAGACAGTCACATACAATGTGTGTCTCAGGGTGACAGACAATGTAGATCAGACAGTCACATACAATGTGTGTCTCAGGTTCACAAACAATGTAGATCAGACAGTCACATACAATGTGTGTCTCAGGGTGATAGACAATGTAGATCAGACTGTCACATACAATGTGTGTCTCAGGGTGACAGGCAATGTAGATAAGACAGTCACATACAATGTGTGTCTCAGGGTGACAGACAATGTAGATCAGACAGTCACGTACAATGTGTGTCTCAGAGTGACAGACAATGTAGATCAGACAGTCACCTACAATGTGTGTCTCAGAGTGACAGACAATGTAGATCAGTCTGTCAAATACAATGTGTGTCTCAGGGTGACAGACAATGTAGATCAGACTGTCACGTACAATGTGTGTCTCAGGGTGACAGACAATGTAGATCAGACAGTCACATACAATGTGTGTCTCAGAGTGACAGACAATGTAGATCAGTCTGTCAAATTCAATGTATGTCTCAGGGTGACAGGCAATGTAGATCAGAATGTCACATACAATGTGTGTCTCAGGGTGACAAACAATGTAGATCAGACAGTCACATACAATGTTTGTCTCAGGTTCACAAACAATGTAGATGAGACAGTCACGTACAATGTGTGTCTCAGGGTGACAGACAATGTAGATCAGACAGTCACGTACAATGTGTCTCTCAGGGTGACAGACAATGTAGATCAGTCTGTCAAATTCAATGTATGTCTCAGGGTGACAGACAATGTTGATCAGAATGTCACATACAATGTGTGTCTCAGGGTGACAGACAATGTAGATCAGACAGTCACATACAATGTGTGTCTCAGGGTGACAAACAATGTAGATCAGACAGTCACATACAATGTGTGTCTCAGGGTGATAGACAATGTAGATCAGACTGTCACATACAATGTGTGTCTCAGGGTGACAGGCAATGTAGATAAGACAGTCACATACAATGTGTGTCTCAGGGTGATAGACAATGTAGATCAGACTGTCACATACAATGTGTGTCTCAGGGTGATAGACAATGTCGATCAGTCTGTCACATACAGTGTAGATGTGTCTCAGGGTGACAGACAATGTAGATAAGACTGTCACTTACAATGTGTGTTTCAGAGTGACAGGCAATGTGGATCTGACTGTCACTTACAATGTGTGTCTCAGGGTGACAGACAATGTAGATAAGACTGTCACTTACAATGTGTGTCTCAGAGTGGTAGACAATGTAGATCAGACAGTCACATACAATGTATGTCTCAGGGTGATAGACAATGTAGATACGACTGTCACATACAATGTGTGTCTCAGGGTGAGAGACAATGTAGATAAAACTGTCACATACAATGTATGTCTCAGGGTGACAGGCAATGTAGATCAGACAGTCACATATAATGTATGTCTCAGAGTGACAGACAATGTAGATCAGACAGTCACATACAATGTGTGTCTCAGGGTGACAGACAATGTAGATCAGACTGTCAAATACAATGTATGTCTCAGGGTGACAGATAATGAAGATCAGACAGTCACATACAATGTGTGTCTCAGGGTGACAGACAATGTAGATCAGACTGTCACATACAATGTGTGTCTCAGGGTGACAGACAATGTAGATCAGACTGTCACATACAATGTGTGTCTCAGGGTGACAGACAATATAGATCAGACTGTCACATACAATGTCTGTCTCAGGGTGACAGACAATGTAGATCAGTCTGTCACATACAATGTGTGTCTCAGGGTGACAGACAATGTAGATCAGACTGTCACATACAATGTGTGTCTCAGGGTGACAGGTAATGTAGATCAGACTGTCACATACAATGTGTGTCTCAGGGTGATAGACAATGTAGATAAGACTGTCACATACAATGTGTGTCTCAGAGTGACAGGCAATGTAGATCAGACAGTCACATATAATGTATGTCTCAGAGTGACAGACAATGTAGATCAGACAGTCACATACAATGTATGTCTCAGGGTGATAGACAATGTAGATCAGACTGTCACATACAATGTGTGTCTCAGGGTGATAGACAATGTCGATCAGTCTGTCACATACAGTGTGTGTCTCAGGGTGACAGACAAGGTAGATAAGACTGTCACTTACAATGTGTGTCTCAGAGTGACAGACAATGTAGATCAGACTGTCACATACAATGTGTGTCTCAGGGTGACAGACAATGTAGATCAGACTGTCAAATACAATGTGTGTCTCAGGGTGACAGACAATGTAGATCAGACTGTCACGTACAATGTGTGTCTCAGAGTGACAGACAATGTAGATCAGACAGTCACATACAATGTGTGTCTCAGAGTGACAGACAATGTAGATCAGCCTGTCAAATTCAATGTATGTTTCAAGGTGCCAGGCAATTTAGATCAGAATGTCACATACAATGTGTGTCTCAGGGTGACAAACAATGTAGATCAGACTGTCACATACAATGTGTGTCTCAGGGTGACAGGCAATGTAGATAAGACTGTCACATACAATGTGTGTCTCAGGGTGATAGACAATGTAGATCAGACTGTCACTTACAATGTGTGTCTCAGGGTGACAGACAATGTAGATCAGAGAGTCACGTACAATGTGTGTCTCAGGGTGACAGACAATGTAGATCAGTCTGTCAAATTCAATGTATGTCTCAGGGTGACAGACAATAGTAGTATATACAATGGGGGTTCTGGATCACTTTCAACAAAAGCCTCTGCAAAGCCTTATTTGGTAAATAAGGCTTTTGTCGGGCCCTTAGCTCTTGCTACCATTTCCCCTACTATGAAAAAGTTTGGGCCGATAGCGGTTCTGGATCACTTTCAACCAAAGCCTCTGCAAAGCCTTATTTCACAAGTAAGGCTTTGGTCGGGCCCTTAGCTCTTGCTACCATTACCCCTACTACAAAAGTTGGGGGATGCATGACGCACCTCCCTAGCCAGCCGGGGCATGGCTGGAGTAATGGGGCACCCGCTATGCTGGAGGTAACACTGCAACCGCACGGTGCGATCAATAATTCTTCTCTCACAAACCCCTACCTGGCCCATCCCTCCAAGTAGTACAAGTTAGGCTCGTCTGCTTTGATGTCCACTTTATCTATGTTGTAAGTTTTGACTGACCATATAGGATCGGTGGCTCGCTCACGGCTATCACCCTCGTGTTCCCCCGGCTGGTATAGATACCTCACTAGGGCCCTATCTGGTATCTGTTTCTCCTTCCCACGCAATGGAGCAGCCGACTCTGCAACTATTGATTTTAGTTTGATAGCATCTGCCGGTTTCTTATCAGTGAACCGGGTGACTTCATGGTTGATTGCCGACACCACCTTGGGTAACCTCGCGACCCATTCAGTCGATCGTTTTCCCGGGTTACCATCTCCCTCGCATACTGATGGCGAATAATAATCGGCTCAGCCAAAGTCCTATTAAATCTCTCAACTATGGCTTGGCTGCGATGGGCTCCGGCGTGCCGCCTGACCTTTGTATCGTGTTTGTCAGCAGTTGTGACACGGCACCCATGAACTCCCGTCCGGGGTCAACTTGCAGCTCTGTTGGCCACGTCAGCGACTCGCGTTTGTATATGCGTTCGAATCCTCTGGCTACCCAAATCTTTTCGCGGTCAAGGGTTCGGCTTCCTTTGTAGCGACTGGCCACATCCACGACTGTTAAGGCATACTTGTACCTCTTGTCGTGGGGTAGGAAACAGTAGGTCTGCCTGGTGAACGCTATTAGGTATGTTAATACCGAACCTCCTTCTAGGCTTGCGTGGCGTGGTGCCGGTAAATAGATCTGCCACAGGGCTTGTTTTTCAAATGCAGCGCTTTGGCCTCCTCCTCGGGGTACTCGCGCCATTTTAGCTAGCTTATCTACAGCACTAGCTCCTTTCCAGTACCCACGCGGGCTGTAGTAAATAGCCTCAAACTTTCTCTGGTTTTAGTGTGACATGTCTTGGTTCAATTTTCTCATGCCCATACAGCGTGCGTGTTTATCCCATCAATAGCTATCCAACGTTTAGTGTCCATAGGCGACAGGGACGTCTTGTTTATAGTCAGTCCGTATATCTTATGCCCATCACTTCTAAGTGTGTTCATTTTATGCCTAAAGGTACGGGTCTTGAACAGGGCTTCCTTTGAATCTGGCGTGTTTGATGTGTTGTTTCACCACATACTTCTTAACACCCTTAGCCTTCCGGATTTCACCATTGTCGGCCTTCAGTATGGAGTACATCTTAGGCCTCAACCCTATGTACTGGCTATGGGCTGCGTGCCAGCACACTCATCCTTCATCTTACCTAGGACCTTTTATTTACCGCACTGTGTATGGCATGGTCCTTAGGGTAGTCGCTGGTGTCGCATTACAAATTGAGGTGTGTTTTCATGTCCTTGTACACGTCCTCGGTTCGAATCTCCATCAGCAGGGAATCCGTGTCAGTGTACAGAACTTCACACCTGTCGTCGTACTGTTTCTTAAGCTCGCGTTGTAATAAAAGTCGTACATCAGGTGTTTGGATAAATCGAGGATGCTCATCCCCACGTAAACAGGCCGGTTGAATTTTATGTGGCTTTTCTTCATGTGTAGGGGCAACTAGATCATCGGTGAATATCTTGCTACGGTTGAATGCGGACTGGCTATCAGTCTCCTGAGCTTGTCTTCCTCATTCGACTGAACCAGCTTCACGGTCACGCGTTTCCTCAGGTTCTCCATAGTCTTACCAAACACCGAGTTGTTCATGAGCTTGTAGAGGTTTTCTCAAAGTCACTGGTGGCAAGCTTTTCGGAGGTCTGTGTTCATTCTGATGTAGGCTCCATCCAGGGGCTCTGGGTGAACACGAGCACCCTGTGTATTTTGGTCAGCCTCATACCCAACGACAGGTACAGCTGTTGGTTGCGATAGTGAACGATGTACTTGGTCTTATTCATTAAGTTGGGCACGAGTTTTTCAACGTCTGTCACACGCCCACCTAACAAGTTATGTTGGTACTCAGACATCCAGTCTGGGTTAACCCTCATACGTTCGGGAGCCAGGGGGTAGCTGTTGTGTGATGTGTGTAATGCCTTGGGGTATTCCAAGTCAACCTCGAGGATATAACCTTTATTCGAATCTGGTGCGATGCTCATAACATCGACCTCGGACGATACCCATTCGAATCCCCCTGTGGGTAGATACTGGCTCATAGCCCAGCCGTACAGATTGTTGGCGTCGAGGTAGAGAATATGATTGGTTGGCTTGCTCGGTCGTGAGCCTTTCACGTATTGATTATTTGCTTTCGCGTATCGCTTGGTTGCCATGGAAATCCCGCCTCGCAAGCCTTTCTCAATGAATAGGTGCATGTCGTAATCTGTGAGCAATTCCAACTTAACTTTGGTCTTTTTAAGCAAGGCATCCCACGACAGACCTGGGCTGGTGTAATACCATGCGGGGTCGAGTTTATACTGCTTGAAACACGTCCGCCTAAACGTCTCAAACACGTCGGCTAACAGCAGTACATCTGTCCTCAAGTACAGGTCGTGATAGTCACCCAGATTCTCACAACCTAGTTTATTCCATACATTAATAGCGTCGCGAGTAATCGCCTTGGGATATTTCTCGGAGTCAGTCAGATTGCTGTAAAATTCTCTGATGGGGGTAGTCTGGTCTCGGCGAACTTGGCCCAACTATCCATGTACTCATAGGGGTACACACCCTTCCTCATAAGCAGGGGTCTAGTCTCGGCGTCTGTGTATCGATCGGTAATAGGGAAGGTATCGTTGGCCTTGACCAGACTGTCTAGTGATGACAGGAGAAATTGAACTGAGTCAATGAACCTAAGGTCGTTTAAACTGAAGGAGATGTATCTCTCCATGTTGTTGGGGATACACGTTATATTACCGTCGATTTTCGCGATGGCCTGCATGATTAAGTGAGAGTCGTACCCTCTCAAGTTGTGAAAGACCACGGGGATGTTTATTGTCTTAGGGATGATTCTAAGCTTGAGGTTACCGCGCTGTGAGCAGCGCCTCTCTATACTTACCGGTTACATTGGCAGTGATCTCTCACCGAATCACCATTCAGTGGTGGTCACACACGTGACAGTTAGTGCTACAGGCGTGAGCTAGCCTGTCGCTCGGGTCATACGCATTGGAGCGACTCTATACAGTGCATTCCTAATAATTTTTCTTCCTCCTCCAAACACTTTAGAAACCTTTCAGCCGCGTCAGGGCCCCTATACACTACGGGAGCTTTCGTTTCCCCATCACAACGGACGACAATGTATCCAAACCCACAGGCTTCATGCTCTTGTGTTTTGTGGGTGAAGCTCTCACCTGTGGGAGCCCCGCCTGTGGGGTATCCCCTAACAACTGGTTTAACCAAGGCTTCAAAGTCGGCGTATATGATATAAGGCACAGACGGTTTGGTTCTTGTGGTTACCGAATTTTAGGATATTATCACCTTCCTTAGGCATGTCGACTGTAGTAGCCGCCTCTGCCCCACACCTTGACAATCCTCCCGGTGGGATTCTAATAAATCAGCTCGTGTGAAGCCATGTAGGCACCGTTCGCAGAAGTGGGTCTTTTCTCTGTGTGCCGATTGGTCATACAACAGCCTGCTAAAGTGTTTTATCCAAAGCGTAGTGGTACTTGTCACCTAAGCTGGATCATGAATATATTGATATTAACGAGGGGGGTTCCCCTTGGGGTTTCCCACCACTGGGCTGACCCTGTGCACTATTGTTGTGTTACCTTCGTTGCCCAAAGACATTTATAGCTAGATTATTCTGCTTTTCTATTTTAGTTATCTGGGATATGGGGGTGGGTTCATCTATACCATCCCAGTTGAGCCCATCGTCTTGGGGATAACTAGAAGGCCTGTTCGAATTAGTGCCAGCTGGAAACAAGGCTGACCTGATAGCTAACCTCAAGCAATCGTCTCCTCTATTCCTGACGTTGACTATGGCATGTTTTTTCCTATAGTAGGGAGGCAAGTCTAGGTATGACCCGCCTCTGAACGGCGTAGTTAGCTATGTCTAGATAGACATTATCGATTTTATCTACAGTCCACCCAGACCCAAGTGTGTGTGTAGCGTTCTAGGTATTCTCGTATCTGCTGAAAACTAGTATCGATTGATGTGTCAATGGTCTCTATATGGGTCACCGACCTCTTGTTTACCCCGAAGTAAGGCTGAACATACTCAGTGACACCTCCCCCACTTGCTTATCGAGTGACATTTTAACTGTGATTTGAAATTTGATACTTCCTAGACTGGTTAGTTCCTGGTTGACCTTATCAGCTATCAGAGGTTTGATATCTGCGATATCTATGTTCCTATCAATATGCATCGCCAGCCTCTCAAATAGTTGCCTACAGCACGCTCAGTGCGCATCGAACTGTAGGTCGACAGCTCTATTCTGTCATTAACAGTTCTACAAGCTGTGGCTTTCTCATTCGGGAATATCCCCTAACCCCAAATCACGTGCCTGAACTTTCAATTGTTTTACAGTGGGAGGTTTTGCTCACGAGGGGCATGTGATAACAATGCGATTAACCGGCTCTCCCCAGGTTTGAATAGCCCGTGAATCCAAGCTGTTTTGCTTGAGCTTTTAATTGTTTTACCGTAGGAGGGGCTTCTAAACCTAGTAATTTCAACAATGCTGGTTTGGGCATTCGAGAATAACCCATTACACCCTCTGCCTGGCGATCCGCTTAAGTTCACCAACAGTGGTCATAGTTCGCGTACACACCTAGAGAGAACCAATGTCTAATTGGCCCAATCGTAAGGTAAAAATCAAGATACACCTTATCGATTATTCCCTCAACCCACCCGGAATATGCGCATGTATTACTTGCAACGAGTCGTCAACAAGTATATCTATATCCCCATGCACATCTACTCGCCCACCATCAAAGTAATTCCAAGTGTGCCCAGCCCATGGCACATCAAACCCTACTTTTACAATGATTGTAAACGAGCACCCCTTATATAGTTCCCTAATAATCATGGGTTTGAGGACACTAATATCTATACTTTTCCCCACATCCATCTGCCAGCTGCTCAGGCAACCTTCCCTGGGCTCAGTTTCCACAAACATAGCTATACGTATGTGTGTGTATAATCTCTAATTTGGCCACTGGCAAAGGGACCTGCCTTACACTGTTATCTTGAGAAATCGCCTACGTTCTTTTATGTAGGTCTTTTTATTCTCGTAGATGAGGTGATGTCTGACTACGTTCGCCCCGTGAGCTTTACATAGACAGTAGTGCCCTTTAACCCCTATACCGCACACAGAACACACATAGTTAGGGCTTCCCATGTGGAAACAACAGTACCCCTGAGTCCTGCATTTCCTACCACAGGCCTCGGTCTTCCCCATAAGTATGTATTCGCATCGGTATGGAGCAGGTCTCATGTTTAGCATACTTATATGGGTATTTAGTCTAATTGTTTACGCGCCAACCAATGCACAGTCGCTGCTATACCTTAGCGCTATGAAGCCCAGTTCACGGTCCATTTGCCCTTGGATGGTGTGTAGTACTGAGCGAGTGTGTGGGTTTATTGA